>NW_027278124.1:0-19375 GCF_030028105.1 Mobula birostris
GAATCTCATGCTTCAAACTCCTGTCCTGAATCACATGCCTGAAAATCATGCCTGAAACTACTGCACTGAAACTCATGTCCTGAACCTCATACCCTGAAACTGCTGCCCTGAATATCATGCCATGAATCTCATATCCTGAAACTCATGTCCTGAAACTCCTTCACTGAAACTCATGCCTGAAACTCATGCCATGAATCTCATGCCCTGAAACTTCTGCCCTGAAACTCATGCACTGAATCTCATGCGCTAAATCTCATGACCTCAAACTCAAACCGTGAATCTCCTGCCCTGAAACTCATGCCCTGAATCTCAAGCTCTGAAACCCCTGCCCTGAATCTCATGCCCTGAAATTCATGCATTGAAACTCATCCCCTGAATGTCATGCTCTGAAACTCAAGCCCAGATTCTGCTGCCCTGAAACTCATGCCCTGAAACTCATGCCCTGAATCTCATGCCCTGAAACTGCTGCTCTGAATATCATGCGCTAAATCTCATGACCTTAAACTCAAGCCGTGAATCTCCTGCCCTGAAACTGCTGCCCTGAATCTCACGCCCTGAAACCACAGATCTGAAACCCATGCCCTGAAACTCGTCCTGAATCTCATGCCCTGAAACTCATGCCCTGAATCTCCTGTCCTGAATCTCATGCACTGAATCTCATGCCCCGAAATTCATGCACTGAAACACGTGCCCTAAAATACCTGCCTTGAAACTCAAGCCCCGAATCTCATGCCCTGAATCTCCTGCCCTGAAACTCATGCCCAGAATCTCATGCCCTGAAACTCTTGCACTGAAACACCTACCCTAAAACTCATGCCCTGAATCTCATGCCCTGAAATTCCGGCCCTGAAACTCATGCCCTGAATCTCATGCCCTGAAACTCCTGCACTGAAACTCCTGCCATGAAAATCTTGCCCTGAATCTCATGCCCTGAAACTCCTGCCATGAAACTCCTGCCCTGAAACTGCTGCCCTGAATCTCAAGCCCTGAAACCACAGACCTGAAACTCATGCCTGAAACTCATGTCCTGAATCTCATGCCCTGAAACTCATGCCCTGAATCTCCTGTCCTGAATCTCATGCACTGAATCTCATGCCCCGAAATTCATGCACTGAAACTCATCCCCTGAATCTCATGCCCTGAAACTGCTGCTTTGAAACTGCTGCCCTGAATCTCAAGCCCTGAAACCACAGACCTGAAACTCCTGCCCTGAATCTCCTGTCCTGAAACTCATGCCCTGAATCTCATGCCCTGAATCTCATGCCCTGAAATTCATGCACTGAAACTCATCCCCTGAATGTCATGCTCTGAAACTCAAGCCCAGATTCTCCTGCCCTGAAACTCATGCCCTGAAACTCATGCCCTGAATCTCATGCCCTGAAACTGCTGCTCTGAATATCATGCGCTAAATCTCAGGACCTTAAACTCAAGCCGTGAATATCCTGCCCTGAAACTGCTGCCCTGAATCTCAAGCCCTGAAACCACAGACCTGAAACCCATGCCCTGAAACTCGTCCTGAATCTCATGCCCTGAAACTCATGCCCTGAAACTCATGCCCTGAATCTCATGCCGTGAAACTCCTGCCCTCAAATTCATGCACTGAAACACATGCTCTGAATCTCCTGCGCTGAAAGTCCTGCACTGAAACACGTGCCCTAAAATACCTGCCTTGAAACTCAAGCCCCGAATCTCATGCCCTGAATCTCCTGCCCTGAATCTCCTGCCTTGAAACTCATGCCCTGAATCTCATGCCCTCAAACTCTTGCACTGAAACACCTGCCCTAAAACACATGCCCTGAATGTCATGCCCTGAAATTCCTGCCCTGAAACTCATGCCCTGAATCTCATGCCCTGAAACTCTTGCACTGAAACACCTACCCTAAAACTCATGCCCTGAATCTCATGCCCTGAATTTCCTGCCCTGAAACTCATGCCCTGAATCTCATGACCTGAAAGACCTGCACTGAAACTCCTGTCATGAAACTCTTGCCCTGAATCTCATGCCCTGAAACTCCTGCCATGAAACTACCGCCCTGAAACTGCTGCCCTGAATCTCAAGCCCTGAAACCACAGACCTGAAACTCATGACCTGAAACTCATGTCCTGAATCTCATGCCCTGAAACTCATGCCCTGAATCTCATGCCGTGAAACTCCTGCCCTCAAACTCATGCACCGAAACTCATGCCCTGAATCTCCTGTCCTGAAACTCTTTTGCAGTGAATCTCATGCATTGAAACCCCTGCCCTCAAACTCCTGCACTGAAACTCATGCCCTGAATCTCCCGTCCTGAAAGTCATGCCCTGAATCTCATGCCCTGAATCTCATGCCCTGAATTTCCTGCCCTGAAACTCATGCCCTGAATCTCATGCCCTGAAAGTCCTGCACTGAAACTCCTGTCATGAAACTCTTGCCCTGAATCTCATGCCCTGATTCTCCTGCCCTGAAACTCATGCCCTGAATGTCATACCCTGAAACTCCTACCCTGAATCACCTGCCCTGAAACTCATGCCCTGAATCTCATGCCCTGAAACTGCTGCTCTGAAACTGCTGCGCTGAATCTCCAGGCCCGGAAACCACAGAACTGAAACTCATGCCCTAAAACTCATGTCCTGAATCTCATGCCCTGAAACTCCTGCCCTCAAACTCATGCCCTGAATCTCATGCCCTGAAACTCATGCCGTGAATCTCATGCCGTGAAAACCCCTGCCTCAAACTCATGCACTGAAACTCATGCCCTGAATCTCCTGTCCTGAAACTCATGCCCTGAATCTCATGCCCTGAAATTCATGCACTGAAACTCATCCGCTGAATGTCATGCTCTGAAACTCAAGCCCTGATTCTCCTGCCCTGAAACTCACGCCCTGAATCTCATACACTGAAACTCCTGCCCTGAATCTCTTGCCCTGAAACTCCTGCCATGAAACTCCTGCCCTGAAACTGCTGCCCTGAATCTCAAGCCCTGAAACCACAGACCTGAAACTCATCCCCTGAAACTCATGTCCTGAATCTCATGCCCTGAAACTCATGCCCTGAATCTCATGCCGTGAAACTCCTGCCCTCAAACTCATGCACTTAAACTCATGCCCTGAATCTCCTGTCCTGAAACTCTTGCCCTGCATCTCATGCCCTGAAACCCCTGCCCTCAAACTCATGCACTGAAACTCATGCCCTGAATCTCCTGTCCTGAAACTCATGCCCTGAATCTCATGCCCTGAATCTCATGCCCTGAAATTCATGCACTGAAACTCATCCCCTGAATGTCATGCTCTGAAACTCAAGCCCTGATTCTCATGCCCTGAAACTCATGCCCTGAATATCATACCCCGAAACTCCTGCCCTGAATCACCTGCCCTGAAACTCATGCCCTGAATCTCAAGCCCTGAAACTGCTGCGCTGAAACTGCTGCGCTGAATCTCAAGCCCGGAAACCACAGACCTGAAACTCATGCCCTGAAACTCATGTCCTGAATCTCATGCCCTGAAACTCCTGCCCTCAAACTCATCTCCTGAATCTCATACCCTGAAAATCATGCCCTGAATCTCATGCCGTGAAACCCTGCCGTCAAACACATGCACTGAAACTCATGCCCTGAATCTCCTGTACTGATTCTCATGCCCTGAAACTCATGTCCAGAATCTCATGCCCTGAAACTCCTGCCCTCAAACTCATGCACGGAAACTCATGTCCAGAATCTCATGCCCTGAAAATCATGCCCTGAAACTACTGCACTGAAACTCATGTCCTGAACCTCATACCCTGAAACTGCTGCCCTGAATATCATGCCATGAATCTCATATCCTGAAACTTATGTCCTGAATTACATGCCCTGAAACTCCTTCACTGAAACTCATGCCCTGAAACTCATGCCATGAATCTCATGCCCTGAAACTTCTGCCCTGAAACTCATGCACTGAATCTCATGCGCTAAATCTCATGACCTCAAACTCAAACCGTGAATCTCCTGCCCTGAAACTCATGCCCTGAATCTCAAGCTCTGAAACCCCTGCCCTGAAACTCATGCCCTGAAACTCATGTCCTGAATCTCATGTCCTGAAACTCCTGCCCTCAAACTCATCTCCTGAATCTCATGCCCTGAAAATCATGCCCTGAATCTCATGCCGTGAAACCCTGCCGTCAAACACATGCACTGAAACTCATGCCCTGAATCTCCTGTACTGATTCTCATGCCCTGAAACTCATGTCCAGAATCTCATGCCCTGAAACTCCTGCCCTCAAACGCATGCACGGAAACTCATGTCCTGAATCTCATGCCCTGAAATTCCGGCGCTGAAACTCATGCCCTGAATCTCATGCCCTGAAACTCCTGCACTGAAACTCCTGCCATGAAAATCTTGCCCTGAATCTCATGCCCTGAAACTCCTGCCATGAAACTCCTGCCCTGAAACTGCTGCCCTGAATCTCAAGCCCCTAAACCACAGACCTGAAACTCATGCCCTGAAACTCATGTCCTGAATCTCATGCCCTGAAACTCATGCCCTGAATCTCCTGTCCTGAATCTCATGCACTCAATCTGATGCCCCAAAATTCATGCACTGAAACTCATCCCTGAATCTCATGCCCTGAAACTGCTGCTTTGAAACTGCTGCCCTGAATCTCAAGCCCTGAAACCACAGACCTGAAACTGATGCCCAGAAACTCATGTCCAAAATCTCATGCCATGAAACTCATGCCTGAATCTCATGCCGTGAAACTCCTGCCCTCAAACTCATGCCCTGAAACTCATGCCCTGAATCTCCTGTCCTGAAACTCATGCCCTGAATCTCATGCCCTGAATCTCATGCCCTGAAATTCATGCACTGAAACTCATCCCCTGAATGTCATGCTCTGAAACTCAAGCCCAGATTCTCCTGCCCTGAAACTCATGCCCTGAAACTCATGCCCTGAATCTCATGCCCTGAAACTGCTGCTCTGAATATCATGCGCTAAATCTCATGACCTTAAACTCAAGCCGTGAATCTCCTGCCTGAAACTGCTGCCCTGAATCTCAAGCCCTGAAACCACAGACCTGAAACCCATGTCCTGAAACTCGTCCTGAATCTCATGCCCTGAAACTCATGCCCTGAAACTCATGCCCTGAATCTCATGCCGTGAAACTCCTGCCCTCAAACTCATGCACTGAAACACATGCTCTGATCTCGTGCCCTGAATCTCCTGCCTTGAAACTCATGCCCTGAATCTCATGCCCTCAAACTCTTGCACTGAAACACCTGCCCTAAAACACATGCCCTGAATGCCATGCCCTGAAATTCCTGCCCTGAAACTCATGCCCTGAATCTCATGCCCTGAAACTCTTGCACTGAAACACCTACCCTAAAACTCATGCCCTGAATCTCATGCCCTGAATTTCCTGCCCTGAAACTCATGCCCTGAATCTCATGCCCTGAAAGTCCTGCACTGAAACTCCTGTCATGAAACTCTTGCCCTGAATCTCATGCCCTGAAACTCCTGCCATGAAACTACCGCCCTGAAACTGCTGCCCTGAATCTCAAGCCCTGAAACCACAGACCTGAAACTCATCCCCTGAAACTCATGTCCTGAATCTCATGCCCTGAAACTCATGCCCTGAATCTCATGCCCTGAAAGTCCTGCACTGAAACTCCTGTCATGAAACTCATGCCCTGAATCTCTTGCCCTGAAACTCCTGCCATGAAACTCCTGCCCTGAAATTGCTGCCCTGAATCTCAAGCCCTGAAACCACAGACCTGAAACTCATCCCCTGAAACTCATGTCCTGAATATCATGCCCTGAAACTCATGCCCTGAATCTCATGCCGTGAAACTCCTGCCCTCAAACTCATGCACTTAAACTCATGCCCTGAATCTCCTGTCTGAAACTCTTGCCCTGCATCTCATGCCGTGAAACCCCTGCCCTCAAACTCATGCACTGAAACTCATGCCCTGAATCTCCTGTCCTGAAACTCATGCCCTGAATCTCATGCCCTGAATCTCATGCCCTGAAATTCATGCACTGAAACTCATCCCCTGAATGTCATGCTCTGAAACTCAAGCCCTGATTCTCATGCCCTGAAACTCATGCCCTGAATATCATACCCCGAAACTCCTGCCCTGAATCACCTGCCCTGAAACTCATGCCCTGAATCTCAAGCCCTGAAACTGCTGCGCTGAAACTGCTGCGCTGAATCTCAAGCCCGGAAACCACAGACCTGAAACTCATGCCCTGAAACTCATGTCCTGAATCTCATGCCCTGAAACTCATGTCCTGAATCTCATGCCCTGAAACTCCTGCCCTCAAACTCATCTCCTGAATCTCATGCCCTGAAAATCATGCCCTGAATCTCATGCCGTGAAACCCTGCCGTCAAACACATGCACTGAAACTCATGCCCTGAATCTCCTGTACTGATTCTCATGCCCTGAAACTCATGTCCAGAATCTCATGCCCTGAAACTCCTGCCCTCAAACGCATGCACGGAAACTCATGTCCTGAATCTCATGCCCTGAAATTCCGGCCCTGAAACTCATGCCCTGAATCTCATGCCCTGAAACTCCTGCACTGAAACTCCTGCCATGAAAATCTTGCCCTGAATCTCATGCCCTGAAACTCCTGCCATGAAACTCCTGCCCTGAAACTGCTGCCCTGAATCTCAAGCCCCTAAACCACAGACCTGAAACTCATGCCCTGAAACTCATGTCCTGAATCTCATGCCCTGAAACTCATGCCCTGAATCTCCTGTCCTGAATCTCATGCACTCAATCTCATGCCCCGAAATTCATGCACTGAAACTCATCCCCTGAATCTCATGCCCTGAAACTGCTGCTTTGAAACTGCTGCCCTGAATCTCAAGCCCTGAAACCACAGACCTGAAACTGATGCCCAGAAACTCATGTCCAAAATCTCATGCCATGAAACTCATGCCCTGAATCTCATGCCGTGAAACTCCTGCCCTCAAACTCATGCCCTGAAACTCATGCCCTGAATCTCCTGTCCTGAAACTCATGCCCTGAATCTCATGCCCTGAATCTCATGCCCTGAAATTCATGCACTGAAACTCATCCCCTGAATGTCATGCTCTGAAACTCAAGCCCAGATTCTCCTGCCCTGAAACTCATGCCCTGAATCTCATGCCCTGAAACTGCTGCTCTGAATATCATGCGCTAAATCTCAGGACCTTAAACTCAAGCCGTGAATCTCCTGCCCTGAAACTGCTGCCCTGAATCTCAAGCCCTGAAACCACAGACCTGAAACCCATGCCCTGAAACTCGTCCTGAATCTCATGCCCTGAATCTCATGCCGTGAAACTCCTGCCCTCAAACTCATGCACTGAAACACATGCTCTGAATCTCCTGCGCTGAAAGTTCTGCACTGAAACACGTGCCCTAAAATTCCTGCCTTGAAACTCAAGCCCCGAATCTCATGCCCTGAATCTCCTGCCCTGAATCTCCTGCCTTGAAACTCATGCCCTGAATCTCATGCCCTCAAACTCTTGCACTGAAACACCTGCCCTAAAACACATGCCCTGAATGTCATGCCCTGAAATTCCTGCCCTGAAACTCATGCCCTGAATCTCATGCCCTGAAACTCTTGCACTGAAACACCTACCCTAAAACTCATGCCCTGAATCTCATGCCCTGAATTTCCTGCCCTGAAACTCATGCCCTGAATCTCATGCCCTGAAAGTCCTGCACTGAAACTCCTGTCATGAAACTCTTGCCCTGAATCTCATGCCCTGAAACTCATGCCCTGAATCTCATGCCCTGAATCTCATGCCCTGAAATTCATGCACTGAAACTCATCCCCTGAATGTCATGCTCTGAAACTCAAGCGCTGATTCTCATGCCCTGAAACTCATGCCCTGAATATCATACCCCGAAACTCCTGCCCTGAATCACCTGCCCTGAATATCATACCCCGAAACTCCTGCCCTGAATCACCTGCCCTGAAACTCATGCCCTGAAACTCAAGCCCTGAAACTGCTGCGCTGAAACTGCTGCGCTGAATCTCAAGCCCGGAAACCACAGACCTGAAACTCATGCCCTGAAACTCATGTCCTGAATCTCATGCCCTGAAACTCCTGCCCTCAAACTCATCTCCTGAATCTCATGCCCTGAAAATCATGCCCTGAATCTCATGCCGTGAAACCCTGCCGTCAAACACATGCACTGAAACTCATGCCCTGAATCTCCTGTACTGATTCTCATGCCCTGAAACTCATGTCCAGAATCTCATGCCCTGAAACTCCTGCCCTCAAACTCATGCACGGAAACTCATGTCCAGAATCTCATGCCCTGAAAATCATGCCCTGAAACTACTGCACTGAAACTCATGTCCTGAACCTCATACCCTGAAACTGCTGCCCTGAATATCATGCCATGAATCTCATATCCTGAAACTCATGTCCTGAATTACATGCCCTGAAACTCCTTCACTGAAACTCATGCCCTGAAACTCATGCCATGAATCTCATGCCCTGAAACTTCTGCCCTGAAACTCATGCACTGAATCTCATGCGCTAAATCTCATGACCTCAAACTCAAACCGTGAATCTCCTGCCCTGAAACTCATGCCCTGCATCTCAAGCTCTGAAACCCCTGCCCTGAAACTCATGCACTGAAAGACATGCCCTGAATCTCCTGCCCTGAATCTCCTGCCCTGAAACTGCTGCCCTGAATCTCAAGCCCTGAAACCAGAGATTGAAACCCATGCCCTGAAACTCATGCCCTGAATCTCATGCCGTGAAACTCCTGTCCTCAAACTCATGCACTGAAACTCATGCTCTGAATCTCCTGCCCTGAAACTCCTGCACTGAAACACGTGCCCTAAAACACCTGCCTTGAAATTCAAACCCCGAATCTCATGCACTGAATCTCCTGCCCTGAATCTCCTGCCCTGAAACTCATGCCCAGAATCTCATGCCCTGAAACTCTTGCACTGAAACACCTACCCTAAAACTCATGCCCTGAATCTCATGCCCTGAAATTCCGGCCCTGAAACTCATGCCCTGAATCTCATGCCCTGAAACTCCTGCACTGAAACTCCTGCCATGAAAATCTTGCCCTCAATCTCATGCCCTGAAACTCCTGCCATGAAACTCCTGCCCTGAAACTGCTGCCCTGAATCTCAAGCCCTGAAACCACAGACCTGAAACTCATGCCCTGAAACTCATGTCCTGATTCTCATGCCCTGAAACTCATGCCCTGAATCTCCTGTCCTGAATCTCATGCACTGAATCTCATGCCCCGAAATTCATGCACTGAAACTCATCCCCTGAATCTCATGCCCTGAAACTGCTGCTTTGAAACTGCTGCCCTGAATCTCAAGCCCTGAAACCACAGACCTGAAACTCATGCCCTGAGACTCATGTCCAAAATCTCATGCCATGAAACTCATGCCCTGAATCTCATGCCGTGAAACTCCTGCCCTCAAACTCATGCCCTGAAACTCATGCCCTGAATCTCATGCCCTGAATCTCATGCCCTGAAATTCATGCACTGAAACTCATCCCCTGAATGTCATGCTCTGAAACTCAAGCCCAGATTCTCCTGCCCTGAAACTCATGCCCTGAAACTCATGCCCTGAATCTCATGCCCTGAAACTGCTGCTCTGAATATCATGCGCTAAATCTCATGACCTTAAACTCAAGCCGTGAATCTCCTGCCCTGAAACTGCTGCCCTGAATCTCAAGCCCTGAAACCACAGACCTGAAACCCATGCCCTGAAACTCGTCCTGAATCTCATGCCCTGAAACTCATGCCCTGAAACTCATGCCCTGAATCTCATGCCGTGAAACTCCTGCCCTCAAATTCATGCACTGAAACACATGCTCTGAATCTCCTGCGCTGAAAGTCCTGCACTGAAACACGTGCCCTAAAATACCTGCCTTGAAACTCAAGCACCGAATCTCATGCCCTGAATCTCCTGCCCTGAATCTCCTGCCTTGAAACTCATGCCCTGAATCTCATGCCCTCAAACTCTTGCACTGAAACACCTGCCCTAAAACACATGCCCTGAAACTCATGCCCTGAATATCAAATCCCGAAACTCCTGCCCTGAATCACCTGCCCTGAAACTCATGCCCTGAATCTCAAGCCCTGAAACTGCTGCGCTGAAACTGCTGCGCTGAATCTCAAGCCCGGAAACCACAGACCTGAAACTCATGCCCTGAAACTCATGTCCTGAATCTCATGCCCTGAAACTCCTGCCCTCAAACTCATCTCCTGAATCTCATGCCCTGAAAATCATGCCCTGAATCTCATGCCGTGAAACCCTGCCGTCAAACACATGCACTGAAACTCATGCCCTGAATCTCCTGTACTGATTCTCATGCCCTGAAACTCATGTCCAGAATCTCATGCCCTGAAACTCCTGCCCTCAAACTCATGCACGGAAACTCATGTCCTGAATCTCATGCCTTCAAACTCCTGTCCTGAATCACATGCCCTGAAAATCATGCCCTGAAACTACTGCACTGAAACTCATGTCCTGAACCTCATACCCTGAAACTGCTGCCCTGAATATCATGCCATGAATCTCATATCCTGAAACTCATGTCCTGAATTACATGCCCTGAAACTCCTTCACTGAAACTCATGCCCTGAAACTCATGCCATGAATCTCATGCCCTGAAACTTCTGCCCTGAAACTCATGCACTGAATCTCATGCGCTAAATCTCATGACCTCAAACTCAAACCGTGAATCTCCTGCCCTGAAACTCATGCCCTGAATCTCAAGCTCTGAAACCCCTGCCCTGAAACTCATGCACTGAAAGACATGCCCTGAATCTCCTGCCCTGAATCTCCTGCCCTGAAACTGCTGCCCTGAATCTCAAGCCCTGAAACCAGAGATTGAAACCCATGCCCTGAAACTCATGCCCTGAATCTCATGCCGTGAAACTCCTGTCCTCAAACTCATGCACTGAAACTCATGCTCTGAATCTCCTGCCCTGAAACTCCTGCACTGAAACACGTGCCCTAAAACACCTGCCTTGAAATTCAAACCCCGAATCTCATGCACTGAATCTCCTGCCCTGAATCTCCTGCCCTGAAACTCATGCCCAGAATCTCATGCCCTGAAACTCTTGCACTGAAACACCTACCCTAAAACTCATGCCCTGAATCTCATGCCCTGAAATTCCGGCCCTGAAACTCATGCCCTGAATCTCATGCCCTGAAACTCCTGCACTGAAACTCCTGCCATGAAAATCTTGCCCTGAATCTCATGCCCTGAAACAACTGCCATGAAACTCCTGCCCTGAAACTGCTGCCCTGAATCTCAAGCCCTGAAACCACAGACCTGAAACTCATGCCCTGAAACTCATGTCCTGAATCTCATGCCCTGAAACTCATGCCCTGAATCTCCTGTCCTGAATCTCATGCACTCAATCTCATGCCCCGAAATTCATGCACTGAAACTCATCCCCTGAATCTCATGCCCTGAAACTGCTGCTTTGAAACTGCTGCCCTGAATCTCAAGCCCTGAAACCACAGACCTGAAACTCATGCCCTGAGACTCATGTCCAAAATCTCATGCCATGAAACTCATGCCCTGAATCTCATGCCGTGAAACTCCTGCCCTCAAACTCATGCCCTGAAACTCATGCCCTGAATCTCATGCCCTGAATCTCATGCCCTGAAATTCATGCACTGAAACTCATCCCCTGAATGTCATGCTCTGAAACTCAAGCCCAGATTCTCCTGCCCTGAAACTCATGCCCTGAAACTCATGCCCTGAATCTCATGCCCTGAAACTGCTGCTCTGAATATCATGCGCTAAATCTCATGACCTTAAACTCAAGCCGTGAATCTCCTGCCCTGAAACTGCTGCCCTGAATCTCAAGCCCTGAAACCACAGACCTGAAACCCATGCCCTGAAACTCGTCCTGAATCTCATGCCCTGAAACTCATGCCCTGAAACTCATGCCCTGAATCTCATGCCGTGAAACTCCTGCCCTCAAACTCATGCACTGAAACACATGCTCTGAATCTCCTGCGCTGAAAGTCCTGCACTGAAACACGTGCCCTAAAATACCTGCCTTGAAACTCAAGCCCCGAATCTCATGCCCTGAATCTCCTGCCCTGAATCTCCTGCCTTGAAACTCATGCCCTGAATCTCATGCCCTCAAACTCTTGCACTGAAACACCTGCCCTAAAACACATGCCCTGAATGTCATGCCCTGAAATTCCTGCCCTGAAACTCATGCCCTGAATCTCATGCCCTGAAACTCTTGCACTGAAACACCTACCCTAAAACTCATGCCCTGAATCTCATGCCCTGAATTTCCTGCCCTGAAACTCATGCCCTGAATCTCATGCCCTGAAAGTCCTGCCATGAAACTACCGCCCTGAAACTGCTGCCCTGAATCTCAAGCCCTGAAACCACAGACCTGAAACTCATGCCCTGAAACTCATGTCCTGAATCTCATGCCCTGAAACTCATGCCCTGAATCTCATGCCGTGAAACTCCTGCCCTCAAACTCATGCACTGATACTCATGCCCTGAATCTCCTGTCCTGAAACTCTTGCACTGAATCTCATGCCTTGAAACCCCTGCCCTCAAACTCCTGCACTGAAACTCATGCCCTGAATCTCCCGTCCTGAAAGTCATGCCCTGAATCTCATGCCCTGAATCTCATGCCCTGAATTTCCTGCCCTGAAACTCATGCCCTGAATCTCATGCCCTGAAAGTCCTGCACTGAAACTCCTGTCATGAAACTCTTGCCCTGAATCTCATGCCCTGATTCTCCTGCCCTGAAACTCATGCCCTGAATGTCATACCCTGAAACTCCTACCCTGAATCACCTGCCCTGAAACTCATGCCCTGAATCTCATGCCCTGAAACTGCTGCTCTGAAACTGCTGCGCTGAATCTCAAGCCCGGAAACCACAGACCTGAAACTCATGCCCTGAAACTCATGTCCTGAATCTCATGCCCTGAAACTCCTGCCCTCAAACTCATGCCCTGAAATTCATGCCCTGAATCTCTTGCCCTGAAACTCCTGCCATGAAACTCCTGCCCTGAAACTGCTGCCCTGAATCTCAAGCCCTGAAACCACAGACCTGAAACTCATCCCCTGAAACTCATGCCCTGAATCTCATGCCCTGAAACTCATGCCCTGAATCTCATGCCGTGAAACTCCTGCCCTCAAACTCATGCACTTAAACCCATGCCCTGAATCTCCTGTCCTGAAACTCTTGCCCTGCATCTCATGCCGTGAAACCCCTGCCCTCAAACTCATGCACTGAAACTCATGCCCTGAATCTCCTGTCCTGAAACTCATGCCCTGAATCTCATGCCCTGAATCTCATGCCCTGAAATTCATGCACTGAAACTCATCCCCTGAATGTCATGCTCTGAAACTAAAGCCCTGATTCTCATGCCCTGAAACTCATGCCCTGAATATCATACCCCGAAACTCCTGCCCTGAATCACCTGCCCTGAAACTCATGCCCTGAATCTCAAGCCCTGAAACTGCTGCGCTGAAACTGCTGCGCTGAATCTCAAGCCCGGAAACCACAGACCTGAAACTCATGCCCTGAAACTCATGTCCTGAATCTCATGCCCTGAAAATCATGCCCTGAATCTCATGCCGTGAAACCCTGCCGTCAAACACATGCACTGAAACTCATGCCCTGAATCTCCTGTACTGATTCTCATGCCCTGAAACTCATGTCCAGAATCTCATGCCCTGAAACTCCTGCCCTCAAACTCATGCACGGAAACTCATGTCCTGAATCTCATGCCTTCAAACTCCTGTCCTGAATCACATGCCCTGAAAATCATGCCCTGAAACTACTGCACTGAAACTCATGTCCTGAACCTCATACCCTGAAACTGCTGCCCTGAATATCATGCCATGAATCTCATATCCTGAAACTCATGTCCTGAATTACATGCCCTGAAACTCCTTCACTGAAACTCATGCCCTGAAACTCATGCCATGAATCTCATGCCCTGAAACTTCTGCCCTGAAACTCATGCACTGAATCTCATGCGCTAAATCTCATGACCTCAAACTCAAACCGTGAATCTCCTGCCCTGAAACTCATGCCCTGAATCTCAAGCTCTGAAACCCCTGCCCTGAATCTCATGCCCTGAAATTCATGCATTGAAACTCATCCCCTGAATGTCATGCTCTGAAACTCAAGCCCAGATTCTGCTGCCCTGAAACTCATGCCCTGAAACTCATGCCCTGAATCTCATGCCCTGAAACTGCTGCTCTGAATATCATGCGCTAAATCTCATGACCTTAAACTCAAGCCGTGAATCTCCTGCCCTGAAACTGCTGCCCTGAATCTCACGCCCTGAAACCACAGATCTGAAACCCATGCCCTGAAACTCGTCCTGAATCTCATGCCCTGAAACTCATGCCCTGAATCTCCTGTCCTGAATCTCATGCACTGAATCTCATGCCCCGAAATTCATGCACTGAAACACGTGCCCTAAAATACCTGCCTTGAAACTCAAGCCCCGAATCTCATGCCCTGAATCTCCTGCCCTGAAACTCATGCCCAGAATCTCATGCCCTGAAACTCTTGCACTGAAACACCTACCCTAAAACTCATGCCCTGAATCTCATGCCCTGAAATTCCGGCCCTGAAACTCATGCCCTGAATCTCATGCCCTGAAACTCCTGCACTGAAACTCCTGCCATGAAAATCTTGCCCTGAATCTCATGCCCTGAAACTCCTGCCATGAAACTCCTGCCCTGAAACTGCTGCCCTGAATCTCAAGCCCTGAAACCACAGACCTGAAACTCATGCCCTGAAACTCATGTCCTGAATCTCATGCCCTGAAACTCATGCCCTGAATCTCCTGTCCTGAATCTCATGCACTGAATCTCATGCCCCGAAATTCATGCACTGAAACTCATCCCCTGAATCTCATGCCCTGAAACTGCTGCTTTGAAACTGCTGCCCTGAATCTCAAGCCCTGAAACCACAGACCTGAAACTCCTGCCCTGAATCTCCTGTCCTGAAACTCATGCCCTGAATCTCATGCCCTGAATCTCATGCCCTGAAATTCATGCACTGAAACTCATCCCCTGAATGTCATGCTCTGAAACTCAAGCCCAGATTCTCCTGCCCTGAAACTCATGCCCTGAAACTCATGCCCTGAATCTCATGCCCTGAAACTGCTGCTCTGAATATCATGCGCTAAATCTCAGGACCTTAAACTCAAGCCGTGAATATCCTGCCCTGAAACTGCTGCCCTGAATCTCAAGCCCTGAAACCACAGACCTGAAACCCATGCCCTGAAACTCGTCCTGAATCTCATGCCCTGAAACTCATGCCCTGAAACTCATGCCCTGAATCTCATGCCGTGAAACTCCTGCCCTCAAATTCATGCACTGAAACACATGCTCTGAATCTCCTGCGCTGAAAGTCCTGCACTGAAACACGTGCCCTAAAATACCTGCCTTGAAACTCAAGCCCCGAATCTCATGCCCTGAATCTCCTGCCCTGAATCTCCTGCCTTGAAACTCATGCCCTGAATCTCATGCCCTCAAACTCTTGCACTGAAACACCTGCCCTAAAACACATGCCCTGAATGTCATGCCCTGAAATTCCTGCCCTGAAACTCATGCCCTGAATCTCATGCCCTGAAACTCTTGCACTGAAACACCTACCCTAAAACTCATGCCCTGAATCTCATGCCCTGAATTTCCTGCCCTGAAACTCATGCCCTGAATCTCATGACCTGAAAGACCTGCACTGAAACTCCTGTCATGAAACTCTTGCCCTGAATCTCATGCCCTGAAACTCCTGCCATGAAACTACCGCCCTGAAACTGCTGCCCTGAATCTCAAGCCCTGAAACCACAGACCTGAAACTCATGCCCTGAAACTCATGTCCTGAATCTCATGCCCTGAAACTCATGCCCTGAATCTCATGCCGTGAAACTCCTGCCCTCAAACTCATGCACCGAAACTCATGCCCTGAATCTCCTGTCCTGAAACTCTTGCAGTGAATCTCATGCATTGAAACCCCTGCCCTCAAACTCCTGCACTGAAACTCATGCCCTGAATCTCCCGTCCTGAAAGTCATGCCCTGAATCTCATGCCCTGAATCTCATGCCCTGAATTTCCTGCCCTGAAACTCATGCCCTGAATCTCATGCCCTGAAAGTCCTGCACTGAAACTCCTGTCATGAAACTCTTGCCCTGAATCTCATGCCCTGATTCTCCTGCCCTGAAACTCATGCCCTGAATGTCATACCCTGAAACTCCTACCCTGAATCACCTGCCCTGAAACTCATGCCCTGAATCTCATGCCCTGAAACTGCTGCTCTGAAACTGCTGCGCTGAATCTCCAGGCCCGGAAACCACAGAACTGAAACTCATGCCCTAAAACTCATGTCCTGAATCTCATGCCCTGAAACTCCTGCCCTCAAACTCATGCCCTGAATCTCATGCCCTGAAACTCATGCCGTGAATCTCATGCCGTGAAACCCCTGCCCTCAAACTCATGCACTGAAACTCATGCCCTGAATCTCCTGTCCTGAAACTCATGCCCTGAATCTCATGCCCTGAAATTCATGCACTGAAACTCATCCGCTGAATGTCATGCTCTGAAACTCAAGCCCTGATTCTCCTGCCCTGAAACTCACGCCCTGAATCTCATACACTGAAACTCCTGCCCTGAATCTCTTGCCCTGAAACTCCTGCCATGAAACTCCTGCCCTGAAACTGCTGCCCTGAATCTCAAGCCCTGAAACCACAGACCTGAAACTCATCCCCTGAAACTCATGTCCTGAATCTCATGCCCTGAAACTCATGCCCTGAATCTCATGCCGTGAAACTCCTGCCCTCAAACTCATGCACTTAAACTCATGCCCTGAATCTCCTGTCCTGAAACTCTTGCCCTGCATCTCATGCCCTGAAACCCCTGCCCTCAAACTCATGCACTGAAACTCATGCCCTGAATCTCCTGTCCTGAAACTCATGCCCTGAATCTCATGCCCTGAATCTCATGCCCTGAAATTCATGCACTGAAACTCATCCCCTGAATGTCATGCTCTGAAACTCAAGCCCTGATTCTCATGCCCTGAAACTCATGCCCTGAATATCATACCCCGAAACTCCTGCCCTGAATCACCTGCCCTGAAACTCATGCCCTGAATCTCAAGCCCTGAAACTGCTGCGCTGAAACTGCTGCGCTGAATCTCAAGCCCGGAAACCACAGACCTGAAACTCATGCCCTGAAACTCATGTCCTGAATCTCATGCCCTGAAACTCCTGCCCTCAAACTCATCTCCTGAATCTCATACCCTGAAAATCATGCCCTGAATCTCATGCCGTGAAACCCTGCCGTCAAACACATGCACTGAAACTCATGCCCTGAATCTCCTGTACTGATTCTCATGCCCTGAAACTCATGTCCAGAATCTCATGCCCTGAAACTCCTGCCCTCAAACTCATGCACGGAAACTCATGTCCAGAATCTCATGCCCTGAAAATCATGCCCTGAAACTACTGCACTGAAACTCATGTCCTGAACCTCATACCCTGAAACTGCTGCCCTGAATATCATGCCATGAATCTCATATCCTGAAACTTATGTCCTGAATTACATGCCCTGAAACTCCTTCACTGAAACTCATGCCCTGAAACTCATGCCATGAATCTCATGCCCTGAAACTTCTGCCCTGAAACTCATGCACTGAATCTCATGCGCTAAATCTCATGACCTCAAACTCAAACCGTGAATCTCCTGCCCTGAAACTCATGCCCTGAATCTCAAGCTCTGAAACCCCTGCCCTGAAACTCATGCACTGAAAGACATGCCCTGAAACTCTTGCACTGAAACTCTTGCACTGAAACACCTGCCCTGAATCTCCTGCCCTGAATCTCCTGCCCTGAAACTGCTGCCCTGAATCTCACGCCCTGAAACCAGAGATTGAAACCCATGCCCTGAAACTCATGCCCTGAATCTCATGCCGTGAAACTCCTGTCCTCAAACTCATGCACTGAAACTCATGCTCTGAATCTCCTGCCCTGAAACTCCTGCACTGAAACACGTGCCCTAAAACACCTGCCTTGAAATTCAAACCCCGAATCTCATGCACTGAATCTCCTGCCCTGAATCTCCTGCCCTGAAACTCATGCCCAGAATCTCATGCCCTGAAACTCTTGCACTGAAACACCTACCCTAAAACTCATGCCCTGAATCTCATGCCCTGAAATTCCGGCCCTGAAACTCATGCCCTGAATCTCATGCCCTGAAACCACAGACCTGAAACTCATGCCCTGAAACTCATGTCCAAAATCTCATGCCATGAAACTCATGCCCTGAATCTCATGCCGTGAAACTCCTGCCCTCAAACTCATGCCCTGAAACTCATGCCCTGAATCTCCTGTCCTGAAACTCATGCCCTGAATCTCATGCCCTGAAATTCATGCACTGAAACTCATCCCCTGAATGTCATGCTCTGAAACTCAAGCCCAGATTCTCCTGCCCTGAAACTCATGCCCTGAAACTCATGCCCTGAATCTCATGCCCTGAAACTGCTGCTCTGAATATCATGCGCTAAATCTCATGACCTTAAACTCAAGCCGTGAATCTCCTGCCCTGAAACTGCTGCCCTGAATCTCAAGCCCTGAAACCACAGACCTGAAACCCATGCCCTGAAACTCGTCCTGAATCTCATGCTCTGAAACTCATGCCCTGAATCTCATGCCGTGAAACTCCTGCCCTCAAACTCATGCACTGAAACACATGCTCTGAATCTCCTGCGCTGAAAGTCCTGCACTGAAACACGTGCCCTAAAATACCTGCCTTGAAACTCAAGCCCCGAATCTCATGCCCTGAATCTCCTGCCCTGAAACTCATGCCCTGAATCTCAAGCCCTGAAACTGCTGCGCTGAAACTGCTGCGCTGAATCTCAAGCCCGGAAACCACAGACCTGAAACTCATGCCCTGAAACTCATGTCCTGAATCTCATGCCCTGAAACTCCTGCCCTCAAACTCATCTCCTGAATCTCATGCCCTGAAAATCATGCCCTGAATCTCATGCCGTGAAACCCTGCCGTCAAACACATGCACTGAAACTCATGCCCTGAATCTCCTGTACTGATTCTCATGCCCTGAAACTCATGTCCAGAATCTCATGCCCTGAAACTCCTGCCCTTAAACTCATGCACGGAAACTCATGTCCTGAATCTCATGCCTTCAAACTCCTGTCCTGAATCACATGCCCTGAAAATCATGCCCTGAAACTACTGCACTGAAACTCATGTCCTGAACCTCCTACCCTGAAACTGCTGCCCTGAATATCATGCCATGAATCTCATATCCTGAAACTCATGTCCTGAATTACATGCCCTGAAACTCCTTCACTGAAACTCATGCCCTGAAACTCATGCCATGAATCTCATGCCCTGAAACTTCTGCCCTGAAACT
>NW_027278125.1:0-19335 GCF_030028105.1 Mobula birostris
TGGAATGAGAAGGAAACACATGGTTGGAGAAGTAACCCTGTGGAAGGAGGATGAATCACCTGGAAGAAGAAGGAATCCCCTGGAAGGAGAATGAACCCCCTGGAAGAAGAATGAAACCCTGGAAGGAGAACGAAACTACTGGAAGGAGAAGGATCAACCGCCACGCCCCCCCCCCTCGGAAGGAGAAGGAACCCTCTGGAAGAAGAAGGATTCCACTGGAATGAGAAGGAACCCCATGGAAGGAGACGTAACCCGGTGGAAGGAGGATGAATCCCCCGGAAGGAGAAGGAACCTCCTGGAAGGAGAAGGAAACCCCTGGAAGGAGAAGGAATCCCCTGGAAGCAGAAGGAATCCCCTGGAAGGAGAAGGAACCCTATTGAAGTAGAATGAATTCACTGGAAGGAGAGGGAATCCCATGGATGGAGAAGGAACCCCCTGGAAGGACAATGAACCACCTGGAAGGAGAATGCAACCTCTGGAAGGAGAAGGAATGCCCTGGAAGTAGAAAAAAACCTGTGGAAGAAGGATGACTCCCTTGGAAGGAGGTGGAACGATCTGGAAGGAGCAGGAACCCCATGGATGGAGAAGTAACCCTGTGGAAGGAGGATGAATCACCTGGAAGGAGAAGGAATCCCCTGGCAGGAGAAGGAAATTTGTGGAAGTAGGGTGAAACCACTGGAAGGAGAATGAATACACTGGAATGAGAAGCAACCCCCTGGATGGAGAAAGAATCACTTGGAAGGAGAAGAAACCCCTGGAAGGAGATAGGAACCTATGGAAGGAGAAGGAGCCACATGGAAGGAGAAGTATCTCTGTGGAAGTAGAATGAATCCTCTGGAAGAAGAAGGAATCCCCTGGAAGGAGAATGAATCTCCTGGAAGGAGAAGGAATCCGCTGCATGGAGAAGGAAACCCCAGGAAGGAGAAGGAGCCCTACTGAATTAGAATGAATTCCCTGGAAGGAGAAGGAATCCCCTGGAAGGAGAAGGAACCCTATTGAAGTAGAATGAATTCCCTGGAAGGAGAGGGAATCCCATGGATGGAGAAGGAACCCCCTGGAAGGACAATGAACCACCTGGAAGGAGAATGCACCCTCTGGAATGAGAAGGAATGCCCTGGAAGGAGAATGAATCCCGTGGAAGGATAACGGAGCCTCTGGAAGGAGAACGAAATCTGCTGGAAGGAGAAGGGACCCCATGGAAGGAGAAGGAACCCTGTGGAAGGAGGGTGGAACCACTGGAAGGAGAATGAATCCCCTGGAAGGCGAAGCAACCCCATGAAAGGGCAAGGAATCCCCTGAAAGGAGAAGGAATACTCTGGTAGGAAAAATAAACCCCCTGGAATGAGAATGGGGACTCTGAAAGGAGAAGGTATCTGCTGGAAGGAGAAGGACCCCCCTAGAAGGATAATGAAACAACTGGAAGGAGTGTGAAGCCCTGGAAGGAGAAGGAATCTATTGGAATGAGAGGGAACCCCCTGGAAGGAGAATGAATCCACTGGATGCAGATGGAGCGACCTGGAAGGAGAATGAATCCCCTGGAAGGAGAATCAACCCCCTGGAAGGAGAAGGAATCCCCTGGAAGGAAAAGAAACCCCCTGGAAGGAGAAGGAATCCCCTGGAAGGAAAAACAACGCCCCTGGAATGAGAATGGAGCCTCTGAAAGGAGGGTGAATCCCCTGGAAGGAGAAGGAATCCTTCGCAGGAGAGGGATCCCCCTGGAAGGAGAATGAACCCTCTGGAAGGAGAAGGAACAACCGCCACGCGTCCCCCCCCCTCGGTAGGAGAAGGAACCCTCTGGAAGAAGAAGGATTCCACTGGAATGAGAAGGAACCCCATGGAAGGAGACGTAACCCGGTGGAAGGAGGATTAATCCCCTGGAAGGAGAAGGATCCTCCTGGAAGGAGAAGGAAACCCCTGGAAGGAGAAGGAATCCCCTGGAAGCAGAAGGAATCCCCTGGAAGGAGAAGGAACCCTATTGAAGTAGAATGAATTCCCTGGAAGGAGAGGGAATCCCATGGATGGAGAAGGAACCCCCTGGAAGGACAATGAGCCACCTGGAAGGAGAATGCAACCTCTGGAAGGAGAGGAATGCCCTGGAAGTAGAAGGAAATCTGTGGAAGGAGGATGATTCCCCTGGAAGGAGAAGGAACCACCTGGAAGGAGAAGGAATCCCCTGGATGGAGAAGGAACCCCCTGGAAGGGGAAGGATCCCCATGGAAGGAGAAGTAACCCTGTAGAAGGAGGATGAATCCCCTGGAAGGGGAGATATCCCCTGGAAGGAGAGATATCCCCTGGAAGGAGAATGATTCTCCAGGAAGGAGAAGGAACCCCCTGGAAGGAGAAGGAATCCCCTGGAAGGAGAAGCACCCCCTGGAAGGGGAAGGAATCCCCTGAAAGGAGAAGGAATACTCTGGAAGGAAAAGGAAACCCCCTGGAATGAGAATGGAGCCTCTGAAAGGAGAAGGTATCAGCTGGAAGGAGAAGGACCCCCCCTGGAAGGAGAATGAAACCACTGGAAGGAGGGTGAAGCCCTGGAAGGAGAAGCAATCTCTTGGAAGGAGAGGGAACCCCCTGGAAAGAGAATGAATCCACTGGATGCAGATGGAGCCACCTGGAAGGAGAATGAATCCCCTGGAAGGAGAAGGAAACCCCTGGAAGGAGAAGGAACCCCCTGGAAGGAGAATGAACCCTATGGAAGGGGAATGAATCCCCTGGAAGGAGAAGGAATCCCCTGGAAGGAGAAGGAAACCTGTGGAAGGAGGGTGAAACCACTGGAAGGAGAGTGAATCCCCTGGAAGGAGAAGGAAACCTGTGGAAGGAGGGTGAAACCACTGGAAGGAGAATGAATCCCCTGGAAGGAGAAGCAACCCCCTGGAAGGAGAAGGAATCCCCTGGGAGGAAAAGAAACCCCCTGGAAGGAGATAGGAACCTCTGGAAGGAGAAGGAGCCACATGGAAGGATAAGTATCTCTGTGGAAGTAGAATGAATCCTCTGGAAGAAGAAAGAATCCCCTGGAAGGAGTAGGAACCCTATTGAAGTAGAATGAATTCCCTGGAAGTAGAATGAATCTCCTGGAAGGAGAAGGAATCCTTCGACGGAGAGGGAACCCCCTGGAAGGAGAAGGAACCTCCTGGATGGAGAAGGAACCCCCTGGAAGGAGAATAATCCTATTGGAAGGAGAATGAACCCTCTGGAAGGAGAAGGAATCCCCTGGAATGAGAAGGAAACACATGGTTGGAGAAGTAACCCTGTGGAAGGAGGATGAATCACCTGGAAGAAGAAGGAATCCCCTGGAAGGAGAATGAACCACCTGGAAGAAGAATGAAACCCTGGAAGGAGAAGGAATCCACTGGAAGGAGAAGGAACTCCCTGGAAGAAGAATGAAACCCTGGAAGGAGAACGAAACCACAGGAAGGAGAAGGAACAACCGCCATGCACCCCCCCCCCCCCTCGGTAGGAGAAGGAACCCTCTGGAAGAAGAAGGATTCCACTGGAATGAGAAGGAACCCCACAGAAGGAGACGTAACCCGGTGTAAGGAGGATGAATCCCCTGGAAGGAGAAGGAACCTCCTGGAAGGAGAAGGAAACCCCTGGAAGGAGAAGGAATCCCCTGGAAGGAGAAGGAACCCTATTGAAGTAGAATGAATTCCCTGGAAGGAGAGGGAATCCGATGGATGGAGAAGGAACCCCCTGGAAGGACAATGAACCACCTGGAAGGAGAATGCAACCTCTGGAAGGAGAAGGAATGCCCTGGAAGTAGAAGGAAACCTGTGGAAGAAGGATGACTCCCCTGGAAGGAGGTGGAACCATCTGGAAGGAGAAGGAACCCCATGGATGGAGAAGTAAACCTGTGGAAGGAGGATGAATCAACTGGAAGGAGATGGAATCCCCTGGCAGGAGAAGGAAACCTGTGGAAGGAGGGTGAAACCACTGGAAGGAGAATGAATCCCCTGGAAGGAGAAGGAATCCACTGGGAGGAAAAGAAACCCCCTGGAAGGAGAATGAACCCCTTGGTAGGAGAATGAACCACCTGGAAGGAGAATGAACCCTCTGGAAGGAGAAGGATTCCCCTGTTAGGTGAAGGAACCCTATGGAAGGAGGATGATTCCCCTGGAAGGAGAAGGAACCTACTGGAAGAAGAAGGAACCCTGCTGGAAAGAGAAGGAATCCCCTGGATGGAGAAGGAATCCACTGGGAGGAAAAGAAACCCCCTGGAAGGACAATGAGCCACTTGGTAGGAGAATGAACCACCTGGAAGGAGAATGAAACCACTGGAAGGAGGGTGAAGCCCTGGAAGGAGAAGCAATCTCAGAATCCACTGGATGCAGATGGAGCCACCTGGAAGGAGAATTAATCCCCTGGAAGGAGAAGGAATCCACTGGAAGGAGAAGGAACTCCCTGGAAGTAGAAGGAATCCCATGGAAGGAGAATGAATCCCGTGGAAGGATATCGGAGAGCCTCTGGAAGGAGAACGAAACCACTGGAAGGAGAAAGGAACAAACCGCCAGCGCACACCACCCCACCCCCCCTCGGTAGGAGAAGGAACCCTCTGGAAGAAGAAGGATTCCACTGGAATGAGAAGGAACCCCACGGAAGGAGACGTAACCCGGTGGAAGGAGGATGAATCCCCTGGAAGGAGAAGGAACCTCCTGGAAGGAGAAGGAAATCCCTGCAAGGAGAAGGAATCCCCTGGAAGGAGAAGGAACCCTATTGAAGTAGAATGAATTCCCTGGCAGGAGAGGGAATCCCATGGATGGAGAAGGAACCCCCCTGGAAGGACAATGAACCACCTGGAAGGAGAATGCAACCTCTGGAAGGAGAAGGAATGCCCTGGAAGTAGAAGGAAACCTGTGGAAGAAAGGATGACTCCCCTGGAAGGAGATGGAACCATCTGGAAGGAGAAGGAACCCCATGGATGGAGAAGTAACCCTGTGGAAGGAGGATGAATCACCTGGAAGGAGAAGGAATCCCCTGGCAGGAGAAGGAAACCTGTGGAAGGAGGGTGAAACCACTGGAAGGAGAATGAATCCCCTGGAAGGGAGAACGAAACCTGTGGAAGGAGGGTGAAACCACTGGAAGGAGAATGAATCCCCTGGAAGGAGAAGCAACCCCCTGGAAGGAGAAGGAATCCACTGGGAGGAAAAGAAACCCCCCTGAAGGAGAATGAACCCCTTGGTAGGAGAATGAACCACCTGGAAGGAGAATGAACCCTCTGGAAGGAGAAGGATTCCCCTGCTAGGAGAAGGAACCCTATTGAAGGAGGATGATTCCCCTGGAAGGAGAGGAACCCTGCTGGAAAGAGAAGGAATCCCCTGGAAAGAGAAGGAAATCCACTGGGAGGAAAAGAAACCCCCTGAAGGAGAATGAACCCCTTGGTAGGAGAATGAACCACCTGGAAGGAGAATGAACCCTCTGGAAGGAGAAGGAATCCCCTGGAAGGAGAATGAAACCACTGGAAGGAGGGGTGAAGCCCTGGAAGGAGAAGCAATCTCTTGGAAGGAGAGGGAACAACCTGGAAGGAGAAGGAGTCCCCTGGAAGGAGAAGGAACCAGCTCGAAGCTGAATGAATCCTTGGAAGTAGAATGAATCCCCTGGAAGGAGAAGAAACCTCCTGGAAGAAGAAGGGATTCCCTGGAAGGAGAATGAACCCCACTGGAAGGAGAAGGAAACCCATGGTTAGAGAAGTAACCCTGTGGAAGGAGGATGAATCACCTGGAAGGAGAAGGAATCCCCTGGTAGGAGAAGGAAACTTGTGGAAGGAGGGTGAAACCACTGGAAGGAGAATGAATACACTGTAACGAGAAGCAAACCCCTGGAAGGAGAAAGGATCACAATGGAAGGAGAAGAAACCCCCTGGAAGGAGATAGGAACCTCTGGACGGAGAAGGAACCACATGGAAGGAGAAGTATCTCTGTGGAAGTAGAATGAATCCTCTGGAAGAAGAAGCAATCCGCTGGAAGGAGTAGAAACCCTATTGAAGTAGAATGAATTCCCTGGAAGTAGACTGAATCTCCTGGAAGTAGAAGGAATCCTTCGAAGGAGAGGGAACCCCCTGGAAGGAGAAGGAACCTCCTGGATGGAGAAGGAACACCCTGGAAGGAGGAATAATCCTATTGGAAGGAGAATGAACCCTCTGGAAGGAGAAGGAATCCCCTGGAATGAGAAGGAAACACATGGTTGGGAGAAGTAACCCTGTGGAAGGAGGATGAATCACCTGGAAGAGAAGAAAGAAATCCCCTGGAAGGAAAATGAACCCCCTGGAAGAAGAATGAAACCCTGGAAGGAGAAGGAATCCACTGGAAGGAGAAGGAACTCCCTGGAAGTAGAAGGAATCCCCTGGAAGGAGAATGAATCCCGTGGAAGGATAACGGAGCCTCTGGAAGGAGAACGTAACCACTGAAGGAGAAGGAACAACCGCCACCCCCCACCCCCGGTAGGTCAAGGAACCCTCTGGAAGAAGAACGATTCCACTGGAATGAGAAGGAACCCCACGGAAGGAGACGTAACCCGGTGGAAGGAGGATGAATCCCCTGGAAGGAGAAGGAACCTCCTGGAAGGAGAAGGAAACCCCTGGAAGGAGAAGGAATCCCCTGGAAGCAGGAAGGAATCCCCTGGAAGGAGAAGGAACCCTATTGAAGTAGAATGAATTCCCTGGAAGGAGAGGGAATCCCATGGATGGAGAAGGAACCCCCTGGAAGGACAATGAACCCACCTGGAAGGAGAATGCAACCTCTGGAAGGAGAAGGAATGCCCTGGAAGTAGAAGGAAACCTGTGGAAGAAGGATGACTCCCCTGGAAGGAGGTGAACCATCTGGAAGGAGAAGGAACCCCATGGATGGAGAAGTAACCCTGTGAAGGACGGATGAATCACCTGGAAGGAGAAGGAATCCCCTGGTAGGAGAAGGGAAACTTGTGGAAGGAGGGTGAAACCACTGGAAGGAGAATGAATACACTGGAACGAGAAGCAACCCCCTGGAAGGAGAAAGAATCACATGGAAGGAGAAGAAAATCCCCTGGAAGGAGATAGGAACCTCTGGACGGAGAAGGAGCCACATGAAGGAGAAGTATCTCTGTGGAAGTAGAATGAATCCTCTGGAAGTAGAAGGAATCCGCTGGAAGGATGAGAGGAAACCCTATTGAAGTAGAATGAATTCCCTGGAAGTAGAATGAATCTCCTGGAAGGAGAAGGAATACCTTCGAAGGAGAAGGGAACCCCTGGAAGGAGAAGGAACCTCCTGTGATGGAGAAGGGAACCCCCTGAAGCGAGAATAATCCTATTGGAAGGAGAAATGACCCTCTGGAAGGAGAAGGAATCCCCTGGAATGAGAAGGGAAACACATGGTTGGAGAAGTACCCCTGTGGAAGGAGGATGAATCACCTGGAAGAAGAAGGAACTCCCCTGGAAGGGGAATGAACCCCCTGGAAGAAGAATGAAACCCTGGAAGGAGAAGGAATCCACTGGAAGGAGAAGGAACTCCCTGGAAGTAGAAGGAATCCCCCTGGAAGGAGAATGAATCCCGTGGAAGGATAACGGAGCTTCTGGAAGGAGAATGTAACCACTGGAAGGAGAAGGAACAACCGCCACCCCCCACCCCCGGTAGGAGAAGGAACCCTCTGGAAGAAGAACGATTCCACTGGAATGAGATGGAACCCCACGGAAGGAGACGTAACCCGGTGGAAGGAGGATGAATCCCCTGGAAGGGAGAAGGAACCTCCTGGAAGGAGAAGGAAACCCCTGGAAGGAGAAGGAATCCCCTGGAAGCAGAAGGAATCCCCTGGAAGGAGAAGGAACCCTATAGAAGTAGAATGAATTCCCTGGAAGGAGAGGGAATCCCATGGATGGAGAAGGAACCCCCTGGGAAGGACAATGAACCACCTGGAAGGAGAATGCAACCTCTGGAAGGAGAAGGAATGCCCTGGAAGTAGAAGGAAACCTGTGGAAGAAGGATGACTCCCCTGGAAGGAGGTGGAACCATCTGGAAGGAGAAGGAACCCCATGGATGGAGAAGTAACCCTGTGGAAGGAGGATGAATCACCTGGAAGGAGAAGGAATCCCCTGGCAGGAGAAGGAAATTTGTGGAAGGAGGGTGAAACCACTGGAAGGAGAATGAATACACTGGAACGAGAAGCAACCCCCTGGAAGGAGAAAGAATCACTTGGAAGGAGAAGAAACCCCCTGGAAGGAGATAGGAACCTCTGGAAGGAGAAGGAGCCACATGGAAGGAGAAGTATCTCTGTGGAAGTAGAATGAATCCTCTCGAAGAAGAAGGAATCCCCTGGAAGGAGAATGAATCTCCTGGAAGGAGAAGGAATCCGCTGCATGGAGAAGGAAACCCCAGGAAGGAGAAGAAACCCTACTGAATTAGAATGAATTCCCTGGAAGGAGAAGGAATCCCTTGGAAGGAGAAGGAACCCTATTGAAGTAGAATGAATTCCCTGGAAGGAGAGGGAATCCCATGGATGGAGAAGGAACCCCCTGGAAGGACAATGAACCACCTGGAAGGAGAATGCACCCTCTGGAATGAGAAGGAATGCCCTGGAAGTAGACGGAATCCCCTGGAAGGAGAATGAATCCCGTGGAAGGATAACGGAGCCTCTGGAAGGAGAACGAAACCTGGTGGAAGGAGAAGGGACCCCGTGGAAGGAGAAGGGACCCCATGGAAGGAGAAGGAACCCTGTGGAAGGAGTGTGGAACCACTGGAAGGAGAATGAATCCCCTGGAAGGCGAAGCAACCGCCTGGAAGGGCAAGGAATCCCCTGAAAGGAGAAAGAATACTCTGGTAGGAAAAATAAACCCCCTGGAATGAGAATGGAGCCTCTGAAAGGAGAAGGTATCTGCTGGAAGGAGAAGGACACCCCTAGAAGGATAATGAAACCACTGGAAGGAGTGTGAAGCCCTGGAAGGAGAAGGAATCTATTGGAATGAGAGGGAACCCCCTGGAAGGAGAATGAATCCACTGGATGCAGATGGAGCGACCTGGAAGGAGAATGAATCCCCTGGAAGGAGAAGGAATCCCCTGGAAGGAGAAGGAAACCTGTGGAAGGAGGGTGAAACCACTGGAAGGAGAATGAATCCCCTGGAAGGAGAAGCAACCCCCTGGAAGGAGAAGGAATCCCCTGGAAGGGAAAGAAACCCCCTGGAAGGAGAAGGAATCCCCTGGAAGGAAAAACAACGCCCCTGGAATGAGAATGGAGCCTCTGAAAGGAGGGTGAATCCCCTGGAAGGAGAAGGAATCCTTCGCAGGAGAGGGATCCCCCTGGAAGGAGAATGAACCCTCTGGAAGGAGAAGGAATCCCCTGTTAGGAGAAGGAACCCTATGGAAGGAGGATGATTCCCCTGGAAGGAGAAGGATCCTATTGGAAGGAGAATGAACCCTCTGGAAGGAGAAGGAATCCCCTGGAATGAGAAGGAAACACATGGTTGGAGAAGTAACCCTGTGGAAGGAGGATGAATCACCTGGAAGAAGAATGAAACCCTGGAAGGAGAAGGAATCCACTGGAAGGAGAAGGAACTCCCTGGAAGTAGAAGGAATCCCCTGGAAGAAGAAGGAATCCCCTGGAAGGAGAATGAACCCCCTGGAAGAAGAATGAAACCCTGGAAGGAGAAGGAATCCACTGGAAGGAGAAGGAACTCCCTGGAAGTAGAAGGAATCCCCTGGAAGGAGAATGAATCCCGTGGAAGGATAACGGAGCCTCTGGAAGGAGAACGTAACCACTGGAAGGAGAAGGAACAACCGCCACCCCCCACCCCCGGTAGGGCAAGGAACCCTCTGGAAGAAGAACGATTCCACTGGAATGAGAAGGAACCCCACGGAAGGAGACGTAACCCGGTGGAAGGAGGATGAATCACCTGGAAGGAGAAGGAACCTCCTGGAAGGAGAAGGAAACCCCTGGAAGGAGAAGGAATCCCCTGGAAGCAGAAGGAATCCCCTGGAAGGAGAAGGAACCCTATTGAAGTAGAATGAATTCCCTGGAAGGAGAGGGAATCCCATGGATGGAGAAGGAACCCCCTGGAAGGACAATGAACCACCTGGAAGGAGAATGCAACCTCTGGAAGGAGAAGGAATGCCCTGGAAGTAGAAGGAAACCTGTGGAAGAAGGATGACTCCCCTGGAAGTAGGTGGAACCATCTGGAAGGAGAAGGAACCCCATGGATGGAGAAGTAACCCTGTGGAAGGAGGATGAATCACCTGGAAGGAGAAGGAATCCCCTGGTAGGAGAAGGAAACTTGTGGAAGGAGGGTGAAACCACTGGAAGGAGAATGAATACACTGGAACGAGAAGCAACCCCCTGGAAGGAGAAAGAATCACATGGAAGGAGAAGAAACGCCCTGGAAGGAGATAGGAACCTCTGGACGGAGAAGGAGCCACATGGAAGGAGAAGTATCTCTGTGGAAGTAGAATGAATCCTCTGGAAGAAGAAGGAATCCGCTGGAAGGAGTAGAAACCCTATTGAAGTAGAATGAATTCCCTGGAAGTAGAATGAATCTCCTGGAAGGAGAAGGAATCCTTCGAAGGAGAGGGAACCCCCTGGAAGGAGAAGGAACCTCCTGGATGGAGAAGGAACCCCCTGGAAGGAGAATAATCCTATTGGAAGGAGAATGAACCCTCTGGAAGGAGAAGGAATCCCCTGGAATGAGAAGGAAACACATGGTTGGAGAAGTAACCCTGTGGAAGGAGGATGAATCACCTGGAAGAAGAAGGAATCCCCTGGAAGGGGAATGAACCCCCTGGAAGAAGAATGAAACCCTGGAAGGAGAAGGAATCCACTGGAAGGAGAAGGAACTCCCTGGAAGTAGAAGGAATCCCCTGGAAGGAGAATGAATCCCGTGGAAGGATAACGGAGCCTCTGGAAGGAGAACGTAACCACTGGAAGGAGAAGGAACAACCGCCACCCCCCACCCCCGGTAGGAGAAGGAACCCTCTGGAAGAAGAACGATTCCACTGGAATGAGAAGGAACCCCACGGAAGGAGACGTAACCCGGTGGAAGGAGGATGAATCCCCTGGAAGGAGAAGGAACCTCCTGGAAGCAGAAGGAATCCCCTGGAAGGAGAAGGAACCCTATTGAAGTAGAATGAATTCCCTGGAAGGAGAGGGAATCCGATGGATGGAGAAGGAACCCCCTGGAAGGACAATGAACCACCTGGAAGGAGAATGCAACCTCTGGAAGGAGAAGGAATGCCCTGGAAGTAGAAGGAAACCTGTGGAAGAAGGATGACTCCCCTGGAAGGAGGTGGAACCAACTGGAAGGAGAAGGATCCCCATGGATGGAGAAGTAACCCTGTGGAAGGAGGATGAATCACCTGGAAGGAGAAGGAATCCCCTGGCAGGAGAAGGAAATTTGTGGAAGGAGGGTGAAACCACTGGAAGGAGAATGAATACACTGGAACGAGAAGCAACCCCCTGGAAGGAGAAAGAATCACTTGGAAGGAGAAGAAACCCCCTGGAAGGAGATAGGAACCTCTGGAAGGAGAAGGAGCCACATGGAAGGAGAAGTATCTCTGTGGAAGTAGAATGAATCCTCTCGAAGAAGAAGGAATCCCCTGGAAGGAGAATGATTCTCCTGGAAGGAGAAGGAATCCGCTGCATGGAGAAGGAAACCCCAGGAAGGAGAAGGAACCCTACTGAATTAGAATGAATTCCCTGGAAGGAGAAGGAATCCCTTGGAAGGAGAAGGAACCCTATTGAAGTAGAATGAATTCCCTGGAAGGAGAGGGAATCCCATGGATGGAGAAGGAACCCCCTGGAAGGACAATGAACCACCTGGAAGGAGAATGCACCCTCTGGAATGAGAAGGAATGCCCTGGAAGTAGACGGAATCCCCTGGAAGGAGAATGAATCCCGTGGAAGGATAACGGAGCCTCTGGAAGGAGAACAAAACCTGGTGGAAGGAGAAGGGACCCCGTGGAAGGAGAAGGGACCCCATGGAAGGAGAAGGAACCCTGTGGAAGGAGTGTGGAACCACTGGAAGGAGAATGAATCCCCTGGAAGGCGAAGCAACCCCCTGGAAGGGCAAGGAATCCCCTGAAAGGAGAAGGAATACTCTGGTAGGAAAAATAAACCCCCTGGAATGAGAATGGAGCCTCTGAAAGGAGAAGGTATCTGCTGGAAGGAGAAGGACACCCCTAGAAGGATAATGAAACCACTGGAAGGAGTGTGAAGCCCTGGAAGGAGAAGGAATCTATTGGAATGAGAGGGAACCCCCTGGAAGGAGAATGAATCCACTGGATGCAGATGGAGCGACCTGGAAGGAGAATGAATCCCCTGGAAGGAGAAGGAATCCCCTGGAAGGAGAAGGAAACCTGTGGAAGGAGGGTGAAACCACTGGAAGGAGAATGAATCCCCTGGAAGGAGAAGCAACCCCCTGGAAGGAGAAGGAATCCCCTGGAAGGGAAAGAAACCCCCTGGAAGGAGAAGGAATCCCCTGGAAGGAAAAACAACGCCCCTGGAATGAGAATGGAGCCTCTGAAAGGAGGGTGAATCCCCTGGAAGGAGAAGGAATCCTTCGCAGGAGAGGGATCCCCCTGGAAGGAGAATGAACCCTCTGGAAGGAGAAGGAATCCCCTGTTAGGAGAAGGAACCCTATGGAAGGAGGATGATTCCCCTGGAAGGAGAAGGATTCTACTGGAATGAGAAGGAACCCCACGGAAGGAGACGTAACCCGGTGGAAGGAGAATGAATCCCCTGGAAGGCGAAGCAACCCCCTGGAAGGGCAAGGAATCCCCTGAAAGGAGAAGGAATACTCTGGTAGGAAAAATAAACCCCCTGGAATGAGAATGGAGCCTCTGAAAGGAGAAGGTATCTGCTGGAAGGAGAAGGACACCCCTAGAAGGATAATGAAACCACTGGAAGGAGTGTGAAGCCCTGGAAGGAGAAGGAATCTATTGGAATGAGAGGGAACCCCCTGGAAGGAGAATGAATCCACTGGATGCAGATGGAGTGACCTGGAAGGAGAATGAATCCCCTGGAAGGAGAAGGAATCCCCTGGAAGGAGAAGGAAACCTGTGGAAGGAGGGTGAAACCACTGGAAGGAGAATGAATCCCCTGGAAGGAGAAGCAACCCCCTGGAAGGAGAAGGAATCCCCTGGAAGGGAAAGAAACCCCCTGGAAGGAGAAGGAATCCCCTGGAAGGAAAAACAACGCCCCTGGAATGAGAATGGAGCCTCTGAAAGGAGGGTGAATCCCCTGGAAGGAGAAGGAATCCTTCGCAGGAGAGGGATCCCCCTGGAAGGAGAATGAACCCTCTGGAAGGAGAAGGAATCCCCTGTTAGGAGAAGGAACCCTATGGAAGGAGGATGATTCCCCTGGAAGGAGAAGGATTCTACTGGAAGAAGAAGGAACCCTGCTGGAAAGAGAAGGAATCCCCTGGAAGGAGAAAGAACCTGCTGGAAGCTGAATGAATCCTTGGAAGTAGAATGAATCTCCTGGAAGGAGAAGGATCCCTGTGGAAGGAGGATGATTCCCCTGGAAGGAGACGGAACCTCCTGAATGGAGAAGGAACCCCCTGGAAGGAGAATGATCCTATTGCAAGGAGAATGAACCCTCTGGAAGGAGAAGGAATCCCCTGGAATGAGAAGGAAACCCATGGTTGGAGAAGTAACCCTGTGGAAGGAGGATGAATCACCTGGAAGGAGACGGAATCCACTGGAAGGAGAAGGAACTCCCTGGAAGTAGAAGGAATCCCCTGGAAGGAGAATGAATCCCCTGAAAGGATAATGGTGCCTCTGGAAGGAGAAGGAAACCACTGGAAGGAGAAGGAACAACCAACACCCCCACTCCCCCGGTAGGAGAAGGAACCCTCTGGAAGAAGAAGGATTCCACTGGAATGAGAAGGAACCCCATGGAAGGAGACGTAACCTGGTGGAAGGAGGATGAATCCCCTGGAAGGAGAAGGAACCTCCTGGAAGGAGAAGGAAACCCCTGGAAGGAGAAGGAATCCCCTGGAAGGAGAAGGAACCTCCTGGAAGGAGAAGGAAACCCCTGGAAGGAGAAGGAATCCCCTGGAAGGAGAAGGAACCCTATTGAAGTAGAATGAATTCCCTGGAAGGAGAGGGAATCCCATGGATGGAGAAGGAACCCCCTGGAAGGACAATGAACCAACTGGAAGGAGAATGCAACCTCTGGAAGGAGAATGAATGCCCTGGAAGTAGAAGGAAACCTGTGGAAGGAGGATGATTCCCCTGGAAGGAGAAGGAACCACCTGGAAGGAGAAGGAATCCCTGGATGGAGAAGGAACCCCCTGGAAGGGGAAGGATCCCCATGGAAGGAGAGGTAACCCAGTAGAAGGAGGATGAATCCCCTGGAAGGGGAGATATCCCCTGGAAGGAGAGATATCCCCTGGAAGGAGAGGGAATCCCCTGGAAGGAGAAGGAACCCTGTGGAAGGAGGGTGAAACCACTGGAAGTGAATGAATCCCCTGGAAGGAGAAGCACCCCCTGGAAGGGAAAAGAATCCCCTGAAAGGAGAAGGAATACTCTGGAAGGAAAAAGAAACCCCCTGGAATGAGAATGGAGCCTCTGAAAGGAGAAGGTATCAGCTGGAAGGAGAAGGACCCCCCTGGAAGGAGAATGAAACCACTGGAAGGAGGGTGAAGCCCTGGAAGGAGAAGCAATCTCTTGGAAGGAGAGGGAACCCCCTGGAAGGAGAATGAATCCACTGGTTGCAGATGGAGCCACCTGGAAGGAGAATGAATCCCCTGGAAGGAGAAGGAATCCCCTGGAAGGAGAAGGAACCCCCTGGAAGGAGAATGAACCCTATGGAAGGGGAATGAATCCCCTGGAAGGAGAAGGAATCCCCTGGAAGGAGAAGGAAATCTGTGGAAGGAGGGTGAAACCACTGGAAGGAGAATGAATCCCCTGGAAGGAGAAGCAACACCCTGGAAGGAGAAGGAATCCACTGGGAGGAAAAGAAACCCCCTGGAAGGAGAATGCACCCCTTGGTAGGAGAATGAACCACCTGGAAGGAGAATGAACCCTCTGGAAGGAGAAGGAAACTCCTGGAAGAAGAAGGAACCCTGCTGGAATGAGAAGGAGTCCCCTGGAAGGAGAAGGAACCAGCTCAAAGCTGAATGAATCCTTGGAAGTAGAATGAATCCCCTGGAAGGAGAAGAAACCTCCTGGAAGAAGAAGCGATTCCATGGAAGGAGAATGAACCCACTGGAAAGAGAAAGAAACCCATGGTTAGGGAAGTAACCCTGTGGAAGGAGGATGAATCACCTGGAAGGAGAAGGAATCCCCTGGTAGGAGAAGGAAACTTGTGGAAGGAGGGTGAAACAACTGGAAGGAGAATGAATACACTGGAACGAGAAGCAACACCCTGGAAGGAGAAAGAATTACTTGGAAGGAGAAGAAACCCCCTGGAAGGAGATAGGAACCTCTGGAAGGAGAAGGAGCCACATGGAAGGAGAAGGAATGCCATGGAAGTAGAAAGATACCTGTGGAAGGAGGATGACTCCCCTGGAAGGAGTAGGATCCCTATTGAAGTAGAATGAATTCCCTGGAAGGAGAGGGAATCCCATGGATGGAGAAGGAACCCCCTGGAAGGACAATCAACCACCTGGAAGGAGAATGCAATCTCTGGAAGGAGAAGGAATGCCATGGAAGTAGAAAGATACCTGTGGAAGGAGGATGACTCCCCTGGAAGGAGGAGGAACCACCTGGAAGGAGAAGGAAACCGGTGGAAGGAGGGTGAAAAAACTGGAAGGAGAATGAATCCCCTGGAAGGAGAAGCAACCCCCTGGAAGGAGAAGGAATCCCCTGGAAGGAAAAGAAACCCCCTGGAAGGAGTATGGAGCCTCTGAAAGGAGAAAGAATCTGCTGGAAGGAGATGGAAACCCCTGGAAGGAGAATGAAGCCACTGGAAGTAGAGTGAATCCCCTGGAAGGAGAAGAAATCCTTCGAAGGAGAGGGAACCCCCTGGAAGGAGAATGAACCCCCTGGTAGGAAAATGAACCACCTGGAAGGAGAATGAACCCTCGGGAAGGAGAAGGAATCCCTTGTTAGGAGAAGGAACCCTATGGAAGGAGGATGATTCCCCTGGAAGGAGAAGGAACATTCTGGAAGAAGAAGGAACCCTGCTGGAAAGAGAAGGAATCCCCTGGAAGGAGCAGGAACCTGCTGGAAGCTGAATGAATCCTTGGAAGTAGAATGAATCTCCTGGAAGGAGAAGGAATCCTTCGAAGGAGAGGGAACCCCCTGGAAGGAGAATGAACCCCCTGGTAGGAGAATGAACCACCTGGAAGGAGAATGAACCCTCTGGAAGGAGAAGGAATCCCTTGTTAGGAGAAGGAACCCTATGGAAGGAGGATGATTCCCCTGGAAGGAGAAGGAACATTCTGGAAGAAGAAGGAACCCTGCTGGAAAGAGAAGGAATCCCCTGGAAGGAGAAGGAACCTGCTGGAAGCTGAATGAATCCTTGGAAGTAGAATGAATCTCCTGGAAGGAGAAGGAATCCTTCGAAGGAGAGGGAACCCCCTGAAAGGAGAAGGAACCTCCCGGATGGAGAAGGAGCCCCCTGGAAGGAGAATAATCCTATTGGAAGGAGAATGAACCCTCTGGAAGGAGAAGGAATCCCCTGGAATGAGAAGGAAACACATGGTTGGAGAAGTAACCTTGTGGAAGGAGGATGAATCACCTGGAAGAAGAAGGAATCCCCTGGAAGGAGAATGAACCCCCTGGAAGAAGAATGAAACCCTGGAAGGAGAAGGAATCCACTGGAAGGAGAAGGAACTCCCTGGAAGTAGAAGGAATCCCCTGGAAGGAGAATGAATCCCGTGGAAGGATAACGGAGCCTCTGGAAGGAGAACGAAACTACTGGAAGGAGAAGGATCAACCGCCACGCCCCCCCCCCCCCCTCGGAAGGAGAAGGAACCCTCTGGAAGAAGAAGGATTGCACTGGAATGAGAAGGAACCCCGTGGAAGGAGACGTAACCCGGTGGAAGGAGGATGAATCCCCCGGAAGGAGAAGGAACCTCCTGGAAGGAGAAGGAAACCCCTGGAAGGAGAAGGAATCCCCTGGAAGCAGAAAGAATCCCCTGGAAGGAGAAGGAACCCTATTGAAGTAGAATGAATTCCCTGGAATTAGAGGGAATCCCATGGATGGAGAAGGAACCCCCTTGAAGGACAATGAACCACCTGGAAGGAGAATGCAACCTCTGGAAGGAGAAGGAATGCCCTGGAAGTAGAAGGAAACCTGTGGAAGAAGGATGACTCCCTTGGAAGGAGGTGGAACCATCTGGAAGGAGAAGGAACCCCATGGATGGAGAAGTAACCCTGTGGAAGGAGGATGAATCACCTGGAAGGAGAAGGAATCCCCTGGCAGGAGAAGGAAATTTGTGGAAGTAGGGTGAAACCACTGGAAGGAGAATGAATACACTGGAACGAGAAGCAACCCCCTGGAAGAAGAAAGAATCACTCGGAAGGAGAAGAAACCCCCTGGAAGGAGATAGGAACCTCTGGAAGGAGAAGGAGCCACATGGAAGGAGAAGTATCTCTGTGGAAGTAGAATGAATCCTCTGGAAGAAGAAGGAATCCCCTGGAAGGAGAATCAATCTCCTGGAAGGAGAAGGAATCCGCTGCATGGAGAAGGAAACCCCAGGAAGGAGAAAGAGCCCTACTGAATTAGAATGAATTCCCTGGAAGGAGAAGGAATCCCCTGGAAGGAGAAGGAACCCTATTGAAGTAGAATGAATTCCCTGGAAGGAGAGGGAATCCCATGGATGGAGAAGGAACCCCCTGGAAGGACAATGAACCACCTGGAAGGAGAATGCACCCTCTGGAATGAGAAGGAATGCCCTGGAAGTAGAAGGAATCCCCTGGAAGGAGAATGAATCCCGTGGAAGGATAACGGAGCCTCTGGAAGGAGAACGAAATCTGCTGGAAGGAGAAGGGACCCCATGGAAGGATAAGGAACCCTGTGGAAGGAGGGTGGAACCACTGGAAGGAGAATGAATCCCCTGGAAGTAGAAGGAAACCTGTGGAAGGAGGATGATTCCCCTGGAAGGAGAAGGAACCACCTGGAAGGAGAAGGAATCCCTGGATGGAGAAGGAACCCCCTGGAAGGGGAAGGATCCCCATGGAAGGAGAGGTAACCCTGTAGAAGGAGGATGAATCCCCTGGAAGGGGAGATTTCCCCTGGAAGGAGAAGCACCCCCTGGAAGGGAAAAGAATCCCCTGAAAGGAGAAGGAATACTCTGGAAGGTAAAAGAAACCCCCTGGAATGAGAATGGAGCCTCTGAAAGGAGAAGGTATCAGCTGGAAGGAGAAGGACCCCCCTGGAAGGAGAATGAAACCACTGGAAGGAGGGTGAAGCCCTGGAAGGAGAAGCAATCTCTTGGAAGGAGAGGGAACCCCCTGGAAGGAGAATGAATCCACTGTTTGCAGATGGAGCCACCTGGAAGGAGAATGAATCCCCTGGAATGAGAAGGAATCCCCTGGAAGGAGAAGGAACCCCCTGGAAGGAGAATGAACCCTATGGAAGGGGAATGAATCCCCTGGAAGGAGAAGGAATCCCCTGGAAGGAGAAGGAAATCTGTGGAAGGAGGGTGAAACCACTGGAAGGAGAATGAATCCCCTGGAAGGAGAAGCAACCCCCTGGAAGGAGAAGGAATCCACTGGGAGGAAAAGAAACCCCCTGGAAGGAGAATGAACCCCTTGGTAGGAGAATGAACCACCTGGAAGGAGAATGAACCCTCTGGAAGGAGAAGGAAACTCCTGGAAGAAGAAGGAACCCTGCTGGAATGAGAAGGTGTCCCCTGGAAGGAGAAGGAACCAGCTCAAAGCTGAATGAATCCTTGGAAGTAGAATGAATCCCCTGGAAGGAGAAGAAACCTCCTGGAAGAAGAAGCGATTCCATGGAAGGAGAATGAACCCACTGGAAGGAGAAGGAAACCCATGGTTAGAGAAGTAACCCTGTGGAAGGAGGATGAATCACCTGGAAGGAGAAGGAATCCCCTGGCAGGAGAAGGAAACTTGTGGAAGGAGGGTGAAACCACTGGAAGGAGAATGAATACACTGGAACGAGAAGCAACGCCCTGGAAGGAGAAAGAATCACTTGGAAGGAGAAGAAACCCCCTGGAAGGAGATAGGAACCTCTGGAAGGAGAAGGAGCCACATGGAAGGAGAAGGAATGCCATGGAAGTAGAAAGATACCTGTGGAAGGAGGATGACTCCCCTGGAAGGAGTAGGAACCCTATTGAAGTAGAATGAATTCCCTGGAAGGAGAGGGAATCCCATGGATGGAGAAGGAACCCTGTGGAAGGAGGATGAATCACCTGGAAGGAGACGGAATCCACTGGAAGGAGAAGGAACTCCCTGGAAGTAGAAGGAATCCCCTGGA
>NW_027278126.1:0-19309 GCF_030028105.1 Mobula birostris
CAACAAAACAAATCCCGTCCTTCACTCCCACTGTCCATCAACAAAACAAATCCTGTCCTTCACTCCCACCATGCATCAAACAACAAAACAAATCCCGTCCTTCACTCTCACCGTCCATCAACAACAAAACAAATCCCGTCCTTCACTCCCACCTGTCCATCAACAAAACAAATCCCGTCCTTCACTCCCACCGTCCATCAACAACAAAACAAATCCCGTCCTTCACTCCCACCGTCCATCAACAACAAAAACAAATCCCGTCCTTCACTCTCACCGTCCATCAACAACAAAACAAATCCCGTCCTTCACTCCCACCGTCCATCAAACAACAAATCAAATCCGTCCTTCACTCCCACCGTCCATCAAACAACAAAACAAATCCCGTCCTTCACTCCCACCGTCCATCAAACAACAAAACAAATCCCGTCCTTCACTCCCACCTGTCCATCAACAACAAAACAAATCCCGTCCTTCACTCCCACCGTCCATCAACAACAAAACAAATCCCGTCCTTCACTCCCACCGTCCATCAAACAACAAAACAAATCCCGTCCTTCACTCCCACCGTCCATCAAACAACAAAACAAATCCCGTCCTTCACTCCCACCGTCCATCAAACAACAAAACAAATCCCGTCCTTCACTCCCACCGTCCATCAAACAACAAAACAAATCCCGTCCTTCACTCCCCACCGTCCATCAAACAACAAAACAAATCCCGTCCTTCACTCCCACCGTCCATCAACAACAAAACAAATCCCGTCCTTCACTCCCACCGTCCATCAAACAACAAAACAAATCCCGTCCTTCACTCCCACCGTCCATCAACAACAAAACAAATCCCGTCCTTCACTCCCACCGTCCATCAAACAACAAAACAAATCCCGTCCTTCAAAACAACAAAACAAATCCCGTCCTTCACTCCCACCGTCCATCAACAAAACAAATCCCGTCCTTCACTCCCACCGTCCATCAAACAACAAAACAAATCCCGTCCTTCACTCCCACCGTCCATCAACAACAAAACAAATCCCATCCTTCACTCTCACCGTCCATCAACAACAAAACAAATCCTGTCCTTCACTCCCACCGTCCATCAACAACAAAACAAATCCCGTCCTTCACTCCCACCATCCATCAACAACAAAACAAATCCCGTCCTTCACTCCCACCGTCCATCAAACAACAAAACAAATCCCGTCCTTCACTCACACCGTCCATCAACAACAAAACAAATCCCGTCCTTCACTCTCACCGTCCATCAACAACAAAAGAAATCCCGTCCTTCACTCCCACCGTCCATCAAACAATAAAACAAATCCCGTCCTTCACTCCCACCGTCCATCAACAACAAAACAAATCCCATCCTTCACTCCCACCGTCCATCAAACAACAAAACAAATCCCGTCCTTCACCCCCACCTTCCATCAACAACAAAACAAATCCCGTCCTTCACTCCCACCTTCCATCAAACAACAAAACAAATCCCGTCCTTCACTTTCACCGTCCATCAAACAACAAAACAAATCCCGTCCTTCACTCCCACCGTCCATCAAACAACAAAACAAATCCCGTCCTTCACTCCCACCGTCCATCAACAACAAAACAAATCCCGTGCTTCACTCCCACCGTCCATCAGCAACAAAACAAATCCCGTCCTTCACTCCCACCGTCCATCAACAAAACAAAACAAATCCCATCCTTCACTCCCACCGTCCATCAAACAACAAAACAAATCCCGTCCTTCACTCCCACCGTCCATCAAACAACAAAACAAATCCCGTCCTTCACTCCCACCGTCCATCAACAACAAAACAAATCCCGTCCTTCACTCCCACCGTCCATCAACAACAAAACAAATCCAGTCCATCACTCCCACCGTCCATCAAACAACAAAACATATCCCGTCCTTCACTCCCACTGTCCATCAACAACAAAACAAATCCCGTCCTTCACTCTCACCGTCCATCAACAACAAAACAAATCCCGTCCTTCACTCCCACCGTCCATCAAACAACAAAACAAATCCCGTCCTTCACTCCCACCGTTCATCAAACAACAAAACAAATCCCGTCCTTCACTTTCACCGTCCATCAAACAACAAAACAAATCCCGTCCTTCACTCCCACCGTCCATCAAACAACAAAACAAATCCCGTCCTTCACTGCCACCGTCCATCAACAACAAAACAAATCCCGTCCTTCACTCCCACCGTCCATCAACAACAAAACAAATCCCATCCTTCACTCTGACCGTCCATCAACAAAACAAAACAAATCCCATCCTTCACTCCCACCGTCCATCAAACAACAAAACAAATCCCGTCCTTCACTCCCACCGTCCATCAAACAACAAAACAAATCCCGTCCTTCACTCTCACCGTCCATCAAACAACAAAACAAATCCCGTCCTTCACTCCCACCGTCCATCAACAACAAAACAAATACCATCCTTTACTCCCACCGTCCATCAAACAACAAAACAAATCCCGTCCTTCACCCCCACCGTCCATCAACAACAAAACAAATCCCGTCCTTCACTCCCACCGTCCATCAAACAAGAAAACAAATCCCGTCCTTCACTCCCACCGTCCATCAAACAACAAAACAAATCCCATCCTTCACTCCCCCCGTCCATCAAACAACAAAACAAATCCCATCCTTCACTCCCACCGTCCATCAACAACAAAACAAATCCCGTCCTTCACTCCCACCGTCCATCAAACAACAAAACAAATCCCGTCCCTCACTTTCACCGTCCATCAAACAACAAAACAAATCCCGTCCTTCACTCCCACTGTCCATCAAACAACAAAACAAATCCCGTCCTTCACTCCCACCGTCCATCAAACAACAAAACAAATCCTGTCCTTCACTCCCACCATCCATCAAACAACAAAACAAATCCCGTCCTTCGCTCTCACCGTCCATCAACAACAAAACAAATCCCGTCCTTCACTCCCACTGTCCATCAACAAAACAAATCCTGTCCTTCACTCCCACCATCTATCAAACAACAAAACAAATCCCGTCCTTCGCTCTCACCGTCCATCAACAACAAAACAAATCCCGTCCTTCACTCCCACTGTCCATCAACAAAACAAATCCCGTCCTTCACTCCCACCGTCCATCAACAACAAAACAAATCCCGTCCTTCACTCCCACCGTCCATCAACAACAAAACAAATCCCGTCCTTCACTCTCACCGTCCATCAACAACAAAACAAATCCCGTCCTTCACTCCCACCGTCCATCAAACAACAAATCAAATCCCGTCCTTCACTCCCACCGTCCATCAAACAACAAAACAAATCCCGTCCTTCACTCCCACCGTCCATCAAACAACAAAACAAATCCCGTCCTTCACCCCCACTGTCCATCAACAACAAAACAAATCCCGTCCTTCACTCCCACCGTCCATCAACAACAAAACAAATCCCGTTCTTCACTTCCACCGTCCATCAAAAAACAAAACAAATCCCGTCCTTCACTCCCACCGTCCATCAAACAACAAAACAAATCCCGTCCTTCACTCCCACCGTCCATCAAACAACAAAACAAATCCCATCCTTCACCCCCACCGTCCATCAAACAACAAAACAAATCCCGTCCTTCACTCTCACCGTCCATCAACAACAAAACAAATCCCGTCCTTCACTCCCACCGTCCATCAAACAACAAAACAAATCCCTTCCTTCGCTCCCACCGTCCATCAACAACAAAACAAATCCCGTCCTTCACTCCCACCGTCCATCAAACAACAAAACAAATCCCGTCCTTCACTTTCACCGTCCATCAAACAACAAAACAAATCCCGTCCTTCACTCCCACCATCCATCAACAAAACAAATCCCGTCCTTCACTCCCACCGTCCATCAAACAACAAAACAAATCCCGTCCTTCACTCCCACCGTCCATCAACAACAAAACAAATCCCATCCTTCACTCTCACCGTCCATCAACAACAAAACAAATCCTGTCCGTCACTCCCACCGTCCATCAACAACAAAACAAATCCCGTCCTTCACTCCCACCATCCATCAACAACAAAACAAATCCCGTCCTTCACTCCCACCGTCCATCAAACAACAAAACAAATCCCGTCCTTCACTCACACCGTCCATCAACAACAAAACAAATCCCGTCCTTCACTCTCACCGTCCATCAACAACAAAAGAAATCCCGTCCTTCACTCCCACCGTCCATCAAACAATAAAACAAATCCCGTCCTTCACTCCCACCGTCCATCAACAACAAAACAAATCCCATCCTTCACTCCCACCGTCCATCAAACAACAAAACAAATCCCGTCCTTCACCCCCACCTTCCATCAACAACAAAACAAATCCCGTCCTTCACTCCCACCTTCCATCAAACAACAAAACAAATCCCGTCCTTCACTTTCACCGTCCATCAAACAACAAAACAAATCCCGTCCTTCACTCCCACCGTCCATCAAACAACAAAACAAATCCCGTCCTTCACTCCCACCGTCCATCAACAACAAAACAAATCCCGTGCTTCACTCCCACCGTCCATCAGCAACAAAACAAATCCCGTCCTTCACTCCCACCGTCCATCAACAAAACAAAAACAAATCCCATCCTTCACTCCCACCGTCCATCAAACAACAAAACAAATCCCGTCCTTCACTCCCACCGTCCATCAAACAACAAAACAAATCCCGTCCTTCACTCCCACCGTCCATCAACAACAAAACAAATCCCGTCCTTCACTCCCACCGTCCATCAAACAACAAAACAAATCCCGTCCTTCACTCCCACCGTCCATCAAACAACAAAACAAATCCGTCCTTCACTCCCACCGTCCATCAAACAACAAAACAAATCCCGTCCTTCACTCCCACCGTCCATCAAACAACAAAACAAATCCCGTCCTTCACGCTCACCGTCCATCAACAACAAAACAAATCCCGTCCTTCACTCCCACCGTCCATCAAACAACAAAACAAATCCCGTCCTTCACTTTCACCGTCCATCAAACAACAAAACAAATCCCGTCCTTCACTCCCACCGTCCATCAAACAACAAAACAAATCCTGTCCTTCACTCCCACCGTCCATCAAACAACAAAACAAATCCCGTCCTTCACTCCCACCGTCCATCAAACAACAAAACAAATCCCGTCCTTCACTCTCACCGTCCATCAACAACAAAACAAATCCCGTCCTTCACTCCCACCGTCCATCAAACAACAAAACAAATCCCGTCCTTCACTCCCACCGTCCATCAACAACAAAACAAATCCCGTCCTTCACTCCCACCGTCCATCAACAACAAAACAAATCCCGTCCTTCACTCCCACCGTCCATCAAACAACAAAACAAATCCCGTCCTTCACTCCCACCGTCCATCAAACAACAAAACAAATCCCATCCTTCACTCCCACCGTCCATCAACAACAAAACAAATCCTGTCCTTCACTCCCACTGTCCATCAACAAAACAAATCCCGTCCTTCACTCCCACCGTCCATCAACAACAAAACAAATCCCGTCCTTCACTCCCACCGTCCATCAACAACAAAACAAATCCCGTCCTTCACTCTCACCGTCCATCAACAACAAAACAAATCCCGTCCTTCACTCGCACCGTCCATCAAACAACAAAACAAATCCCGTCCTTCACCCCCACCGTCCATCAACAACAAAACAAATCCCGTCCTTCACTCCCACCGTCCATCAACAACAAAACAAATCCCGTCCTTCACTTCCACCGTCCATCAAACAACAAAACAAATCCCGTCCTTCACTCCCACCGTCCATCAAACAACAAAGCAAATCCCGTCCTTCACTCCCACCGTCCATCAAACAACAAAACAAATCCCATCCTTCACCCCCACCATCCATCAACAACAAAACAAATTCCGTCCTTCACTCACACCATCCATCAAACAACAAAACAAATCCCGTCCTTCACTCCCACCGTCCATCAAACAACAAAACAAATCCCGTCCTTCACCCCCACCGTCCATCAAACAACAAAACAAATCCCGTCCTTCACTCCCACCGTCCATCAAACAACAAAACAAATCCCGTCCTTCACCCCCACCGTCCATCAAACAACAAAACAAATCCCGTCCTTCACTCCCACCGTCCATCAAACAACAAAACAAATCCCGTCCTTCACTTCCACCGTCCATCAAAAAACAAAACAAATCCCATCCTTCACTCCCACCGTCCATCAAAGAACAAAACAAATCCCGTCCTTCACTCCCACCGTCCATCAAACAACAAAACAAATCCCATCCTTCACCCCCACCGTCCATCAAACAACAAAACAAATCCCGTCCTTCACTCTCACCGTCCATCAACAACAAAACAAATCCCGTCCTTCACTCCCACCGTCCATCAAACAACAAAACAAGTCCCGTCCTTCACTCCCACCGTCCATCAACAACAAAACAAATCCCGTCCTTCACTCCCACCGTCCATCAAACAACAAAACAAATCCCGTCCTTCACTTTCACCGTCCATCAAACAACAAAACAAATCCCGTCCTTCACTCCCACCGTCCATCAACAAAACAAATCCCGTCCTTCACTCCCACCGTCCATCAAACAACAAAACAAATCCCGTCCTTCACTCCCACCGTCCATCAACAAGAAAACAAATCCCATCCTTCACTCTCACCGTCCATCAACAACAAAACAAATCCTGTCCTTCACTCCCACCGTCCATCAACAACAAAACAAATCCCGTCCTTCACTCCCACCATCCATCAACAACAAAACAAATCCCGTCCTTCACTCCCACCGTCCATCAAACAACAAAACAAATCCCGTCCTTCACCCCCACTGTCCATCAACAACAAAACAAATCCCGTCCTTCACTCCCACCGTCCATCAACAACAAAACAAATCCCGTCCTTCACTTCCACCGTCCATCAAACAACAAAACAAATCCCGTCCTTCACTCCCACCGTCCATCAAACAACAAAGCAAATCCCGTCCTTCACTCCCACCGTCCATCAAACAACAAAACAAATCCCATCCTTCACCCCCACCATCCATCAACAACAAAACAAATTCCGTCCTTCACTCACACCATCCATCAAACAACAAAACAAATCCCGTCCTTCACTCCCACCGTCCATCAAACAACAAAACAAATCCCGTCCTTCACCCCCACCGTCCATCAAACAACAAAACAAATCCCGTCCTTCACTCCCACCGTCCATCAAACAACAAAACAAATCCCGTCCTTCACCCCCACCGTCCATCAAACAACAAAACAAATCCCGTCCTTCACTCCCACCGTCCATCAAACAACAAAACAAATCCCGTCCTTCACTTCCACCGTCCATCAAAAAACAAAACAAATCCCGTCCTTGACTCCCACCGTCCATCAAAGAACAAAACAAATCCCGTCCTTCACTCCCACCGTCCATCAAACAACAAAACAAATCCCATCCTTCACCCCCACCGTCCATCAAAGAACAAAACAAATCCCGTCCTTCACTCTCACCGTCCATCAACAACAAAACAAATCCCGTCCTTCACTCCCACCGTCCATCAAACAACAAAACAAGTCCCGTCCTTCACTCCCACCGTCCATCAACAACAAAACAAATCCCGTCCTTCACTCCCACCATCCATCAACAACAAAACAAATCCCGTCCTTCACTCCCACCGTCCATCAAACAACAAAACAAATCCCGTCCTTCACCCCCACTGTCCATCAACAACAAAACAAATCCCGTCCTTCACTCCCACCGTCCATCAACAACAAAACAAATCCCGTCCTTCACTTCCACCGTCCATCAAAAAACAAAACAAATCCCGTCCTTCACTCCCACCGTCCATCAAACAACAAAACAAATCCCGTCCTTCACTCCCACCGTCCATCAAACAACAAAACAAATCCCATCCTTCACCCCCACCGTCCATCAAACAACAAAACAAATCCCGTCCTTCACTCTCACCGTCCATCAACAACAAAACAAATCCCGTCCTTCACTCCCACCGTCCATCAAACAACAAAACAAATCCCTTCCTTCACTCCCACCGTCCATCAACAACAAAACAAATCCCGTCCTTCACTCCCACCGTCCATCAAACAACAAAACAAATCCCGTCCTTCACTTTCACCGTCCATCAAACAACAAAACAAATCCCGTCCTTCACTCCCACCGTCCATCAACAAAACAAATCCCGTCCTTCACTCCCACCGTCCATCAAACAACAAAACAAATCCCGTCCTTCACTCCCACCGTCCATCAACAACAAAACAAATCCCATCCTTCACTCTCACCGTCCATCAAACAACAAAACAAATCCCGTCCTTCACTCCCACCGTCCATCAAACAACAAAACAAATCCCGTCCTTCACTCCCACCGTCCATCAAACAACAAAACAAATCCCGTCCTTCACTCCCACCGTCCATCAAACAACAAAACAAATCCCGTCCTTCACGCTCACCGTCCATCAACAACAAAACAAATCCCGTCCTTCACTCCCACCGTCCATCAAACAACAAAACAAATCCCGTCCTTCACTTTCACCGTCCATCAAACAACAAAACAAATCCCGTCCTTCACTCCCACCGTCCATCAAACAACAAAACAAATCCCGTCCTTCACTCCCACCGTCCATCAAACAACAAAACAAATCCCGTCCTTCACTTTCACCGTCCATCAAACAACAAAACAAATCCCGTCCTTCACTCCCACCGTCCATCAACAAAACAAATCCCGTCCTTCACTCCCACCGTCCATCAAACAACAAAACAAATCCCGTCCTTCACTCCCACCGTCCATCAACAACAAAACAAATCCCATCCTTCACTCTCACCGTCCATCAACAACAAAACAAATCCTCTCCTTCACTCCCACCGTCCATCAACAACAAAACAAATCCCGTCCTTCACTCCCACCATCCATCAACAACAAAACAAATCCCGTCCTTCACTCCCACCGTCCATCAAACAAATAAACAAATCCCGTCCTTCACTCACACCGTCCATCAACAACAAAACAAATCCCGTCCTTCACTCTCACCGTCCATCAACAACAAAAGAAATCCCGTCCTTCACTCCCACCGTCCATCAAACAATAAAACAAATCCCGTCCTTCACTCCCACCGTCCATCAACAACAAAACAAATCCCATCCTTCACTCCCACCGTCCATCAAACAACAAAACAAATCCCGTCCTTCACCCCCACCTTCCATCAACAACAAAACAAATCCCGTCCTTCACTCCCACCTTCCATCAAACAACAAAACAAATCCCGTCCTTCACTTTCACCGTCCATCAAACAACAAAACAAATCCCGTCCTTCACTCCCACCGTCCATCAAACAACAAAACAAATCCCGTCCTTCACTCCCACCGTCCATCAACAACAAAACAAATCCCGTGCTTCACTCCCACCGTCCATCAGCAACAAAACAAATCCCGTCCTTCACTCCCACCGTCCATCAACAAAACAAAACAAATCCCATCCTTCACTCCCACCGTCCATCAAACAACAAAACAAATCCCGTCCTTCACTCCCACCGTCCATCAAACAACAAAACAAATCCCGTCCTTCACTCCCACCGTCCATCAACAACAAAACAAATCCCGTCCTTCACTCCCACCGTCCATCAAACAACAAAACAAATCCCGTCCTTCACTCCCACCGTCCATCAAACAACAAAACAAATCCCGTCCTTCACTCCCACCGTCCATCAAACAACAAAACAAATCCCGTCCTTCACTCCCACCGTCCATCAAACAACAAAACAAATCCCGTCCTTCACGCTCACCGTCCATCAACAACAAAACAAATCCCGTCCTTCACTCCCACCGTCCATCAAACAACAAAACAAATCCCGTCCTTCACTTTCACCGTCCATCAAACAACAAAACAAATCCCGTCCTTCACTCCCACCGTCCATCAAACAACAAAACAAATCCCGTCCTTCACTCCCACCGTCCATCAAACAACAAAACAAATCCCGTCCTTCACTCCCACCGTCCATCAAACAACAAAACAAATCCCGTCCTTCACTCTCACCGTCCATCAACAACAAAACAAATCCCGTCCTTCACTCCCACCGTCCATCAAACAACAAAACAAATCCCGTCCTTCACTCCCACCGTCCATCAACAACAAAACAAATCCCGTCCTTCACTCCCACCGTCCATCAACAACAAAACAAATCCCGTCCTTCACTCCCACCGTCCATCAAACAACAAAACAAATCCCGTCCTTCACTCCCACCGTCCATCAAACAACAAAACAAATCCCATCCTTCACTCCCACCGTCCATCAACAACAAAACAAATCCTGTCCTTCACTCCCACTGTCCATGAACAAAACAAATCCCGTCCTTCACTCCCACCGTCCATCAACAACAAAACAAATCCCGTCCTTCACTCCCACCGTCCATCAACAACAAAACAAATCCCGTCCTTCACTCTCACCGTCCATCAACAACAAAACAAATCCCGTCCTTCACTCGCACCGTCCATCAAACAACAAAACAAATCCCGTCCTTCACCCCCACCGTCCATCAACAACAAAACAAATCCCGTCCTTCACTCCCACCGTCCATCAACAACAAAACAAATCCCGTCCTTCACTTCCACCGTCCATCAAACAACAAAACAAATCCCGTCCTTCACTCCCACCGTCCATCAAACAACAAAGCAAATCCCGTCCTTCACTCCCACCGTCCATCAAACAACAAAACAAATCCCATCCTTCACCCCCACCATCCATCAACAACAAAACAAATTCCGTCCTTCACTCACACCATCCATCAAACAACAAAACAAATCCCGTCCTTCACTCCCACCGTCCATCAAACAACAAAACAAATCCCGTCCTTCACCCCCACCGTCCATCAAACAACAAAACAAATCCCGTCCTTCACTCCCACCGTCCATCAAACAACAAAACAAATCCCGTCCTTCACCCCCACCGTCCATCAAACAACAAAACAAATCCCGTCCTTCACTCCCACCGTCCATCAAACAACAAAACAAATCCCGTCCTTCACTTCCACCGTCCATCAAAAAACAAAACAAATCCCGTCCTTCACTCCCACCGTCCATCAAAGAACAAAACAAATCCCGTCCTTCACTCCCACCGTCCATCAAACAACAAAACAAATCCCATCCTTCACCCCCACCGTCCATCAAACAACAAAACAAATCCCGTCCTTCACTCTCACCGTCCATCAACAACAAAACAAATCCCGTCCTTCACTCCCACCGTCCATCAAACAACAAAACAAGTCCCGTCCTTCACTCCCACCGTCCATCAACAACAAAACAAATCCCGTCCTTCACTCCCACCGTCCATCAAACAACAAAACAAATCCCGTCCTTCACTTTCACCGTCCATCAAACAACAAAACAAATCCCGTCCTTCACTCCCACCGTCCATCAACAAAACAAATCCCGTCCTTCACTCCCACCGTCCATCAAACAACAAAACAAATCCCGTCCTTCACTCCCACCGTCCATCAACAACAAAACAAATCCCATCCTTCACTCTCACCGTCCATCAACAACAAAACAAATCCTGTCCTTCACTCCCACCGTCCATCAACAACAAAACAAATCCCGTCCTTCACTCCCACCATCCATCAACAACAAAACAAATCCCGTCCTTCACTCCCACCGTCCATCAAACAACAAAACAAATCCCGTCCTTCACCCCCACTGTCCATCAACAACAAAACAAATCCCGTCCTTCACTCCCACCGTCCATCAACAACAAAACAAATCCCGTCCTTCACTTCCACCGTCCATCAAAAAACAAAACAAATCCCGTCCTTCACTCCCACCGTCCATCAAACAACAAAACAAATCCCGTCCTTCACTCCCACCGTCCATCAAACAACAAAACAAATCCCATCCTTCACCCCCACCGTCCATCAAACAACAAAACAAATCCCGTCCTTCACTCTCACCGTCCATCAACAACAAAACAAATCCCGTCCTTCCCTCCCACCGTCCATCAAACAACAAAACAAATCCCTTCCTTCACTCCCACCGTCCATCAACAACAAAACAAATCCCGTCCTTCACTCCCACCGTCCATCAAACAACAAAACAAATCCCGTCCTTCACTTTCACCGTCCATCAAACAACAAAACAAATCCCGTCCTTCACTCCCACCGTCCATCAACAAAACAAATCCCGTCCTTCACTCCCACCGTCCATCAAACAACAAAACAAATCCCGTCCTTCACTCCCACCGTCCATCAACAACAAAACAAATCCCATCCTTCACTCTCACCGTCCATCAACAACAAAACAAATCCTGTCCTTCACTCCCACCGTCCATCAACAACAAAACAAATCCCGTCCTTCACTCCCACCATCCATCAACAACAAAACAAATCCCGTCCTTCACTCCCACCGTCCATCAAACAACAAAACAAATCCCGTCCTTCACTCACACCGTCCATCAACAACAAAACAAATCCCGTCCTTCACTCTCACCGTCCATCAACAACAAAAGAAATCCCGTCCTTCACTCCCACCGTCCATCAAACAAGAAAACAAATCCCGTCCTTCACTCCCACCGTCCATCAACAACAAAACAAATCCCATCCTTCACTCCCACCGTCCATCAAACAACAAAACAAATCCCGTCCTTCACCCCCACCGTCCATCAACAACAAAACAAATCCCGTCCTTCACTCCCACCTTCCATCAAACAACAAAACAAATCCCGTCCTTCACTTTCACCGTCCATCAAACAACAAAACAAATCCCGTCCTTCACTCCCACCGTCCATCAAACAACAAAACAAATCCCGTCCTTCACTCCCACCGTCCATCAACAACAAAACAAATCCCGTCCTTCACTCCCACCGTCCATCAGCAACAAAACAAATCCCGTCCTTCACTCCCACCGTCCATCAACAAAACAAAACAAATCCCATCCTTCACTCCCACCGTCCATCAAACAACAAAACAAATCCCGTCCTTCACTCCCACCGTCCATCAAACAACAAAACAAATCCCGTCCTTCACTCCCACCGTCCATCAACAACAAAACAAATCCCGTCCTTCACTCCCACCGTCCATCAAACAACAAAACAAATCCCGTCCTTCACTCCCACCGTCCATCAAACAACAAAACAAATCCCGTCCTTCACTCCCACCGTCCATCAAACAACAAAACAAATCCCGTCCTTCACTCCCACCGTCCATCAAACAACAAAACAAATCCCGTCCTTCACGCTCACCGTCCATCAACAACAAAACAAATCCCGTCCTTCACTCCCACCGTCCATCAAACAACAAAACAAATCCCGTCCTTCACTTTCACCGTCCATCAAACAACAAAACAAATCCCGTCCTTCACTCCCACCGTCCATCAAACAACAAAACAAATCCCGTCCTTCACTCCCACCGTCCATCAAACAACAAAACAAATCCCGTCCTTCACTCCCACCGTCCATCAAACAACAAAACAAATCCCGTCCTTCACTCTCACCGTCCATCAACAACAAAACAAATCCCGTCCTTCACTCCCACCGTCCATCAAACAACAAAACAAATCCCGTCCTTCACTCCCACCGTCCATCAACAACAAAACAAATCCCGTCCTTCACTCCCACCGTCCATCAACAACAAAACAAATCCCGTCCTTCACTCCCACCGTCCATCAAACAACAAAACAAATCCCGTCCTTCACTCCCACCGTCCATCAAACAACAAAACAAATCCCATCCTTCACTCCCACCGTCCATCAACAACAAAACAAATCCTGTCCTTCACTCCCACTGTCCATCAACAAAACAAATCCCGTCCTTCACTCCCACCGTCCATCAACAACAAAACAAATCCCGTCCTTCACTCCCACCGTCCATCAACAACAAAACAAATCCCGTCCTTCACTCTCACCGTCCATCAACAACAAAACAAATCCCGTCCTTCACTCGCACCGTCCATCAAACAACAAAACAAATCCCGTCCTTCACCCCCACCGTCCATCAACAACAAAACAAATCCCGTCCTTCACTCCCACCGTCCATCAACAACAAAACAAATCCCGTCCTTCACTTCCACCGTCCATCAAACAACAAAACAAATCCCGTCCTTCACTCCCACCGTCCATCAAACAACAAAGCAAATCCCGTCCTTCACTCCCACCGTCCATCAAACAACAAAACAAATCCCATCCTTCACCCCCACCATCCATCAACAACAAAACAAATTCCGTCCTTCACTCACACCATCCATCAAACAACAAAACAAATCCCGTCCTTCACTCCCACCGTCCATCAAACAACAAAACAAATCCCGTCCTTCACCCCCACCGTCCATCAAACAACAAAACAAATCCCGTCCTTCACTCCCACCGTCCATCAAACAACAAAACAAATCCCGTCCTTCACCCCCACCGTCCATCAAACAACAAAACAAATCCCGTCCTTCACTCCCACCGTCCATCAAACAACAAAACAAATCCCGTCCTTCACTTCCACCGTCCATCAAAAAACAAAACAAATCCCGTCCTTCACTCCCACCGTCCATCAAAGAACAAAACAAATCCCGTCCTTCACTCCCACCGTCCATCAACAACAAAACAAATCCCGTCCTTCACTCCCACCATCCATCAACAACAAAACAAATCCCGTCCTTCACTCCCACCGTCCATCAAACAACAAAACAAATCCCGTCCTTCACTCACACCGTCCATCAACAACAAAACAAATCCCGTCCTTCACTCTCACCGTCCATCAACAACAAAAGAAATCCCGTCCTTCACTCCCACCGTCCATCAAACAATAAAACAAATCCCGTCCTTCACTCCCACCGTCCATCAACAACAAAACAAATCCCATCCTTCACTCCCACCGTCCATCAAACAACAAAACAAATCCCGTCCTTCACCCCCACCGTCCATCAACAACAAAACAAATCCCGTCCTTCACTCCCACCTTCCATCAAACAACAAAACAAATCCCGTCCTTCACTTTCACCGTCCATCAAACAACAAAACAAATCCCGTCCTTCACTCCCACCGTCCATCAAACAACAAAACAAATCCCGTCCTTCACTCCCACCGTCCATCAACAACAAAACAAATCCCGTCCTTCACTCCCACCGTCCATCAGCAACAAAACAAATCCCGTCCTTCACTCCCACCGTCCATCAACAAAACAAAACAAATCCCATCCTTCACTCCCACCGTCCATCAAACAACAAAACAAATCCCGTCCTTCACTCCCACCGTCCATCAAACAACAAAACAAATCCCGTCCTTCACTCCCACCGTCCATCAACAACAAAACAAATCCCGTCCTTCACTCCCACCGTCCATCAAACAACAAAACAAATCCCGTCCTTCACTCCCACCGTCCATCAAACAACAAAACAAATCCCGTCCTTCACTCCCACCGTCCATCAAACAACAAAACAAATCCCGTCCTTCACTCCCACCGTCCATCAAACAACAAAACAAATCCCGTCCTTCACGCTCACCGTCCATCAACAACAAAACAAATCCCGTCCTTCACTCCCACCGTCCATCAAACAACAAAACAAATCCCGTCCTTCACTTTCACCGTCCATCAAACAACAAAACAAATCCCGTCCTTCACTCCCACCGTCCATCAAACAACAAAACAAATCCCGTCCTTCACTCCCACCGTCCATCAAACAACAAAACAAATCCCGTCCTTCACTCCCACCGTCCATCAAACAACAAAACAAATCCCGTCCTTCACTCTCACCGTCCATGAACAACAAAACAAATCCCGTCCTTCACTCCCACCGTCCATCAAACAACAAAACAAATCCCGTCCTTCACTCCCACCGTCCATCAACAACAAAACAAATCCCGTCCTTCACTCCCACCGTCCATCAACAACAAAACAAATCCCGTCCTTCACTCCCACCGTCCATCAAACAACAAAACAAATCCCGTCCTTCACTCCCACCGTCCATCAAACAACAAAACAAATCCCATCCTTCACTCCCACCGTCCATCAACAACAAAACAAATCCTGTCCTTCACTCCCACTGTCCATCAACAAAACAAATCCCGTCCTTCACTCCCACCGTCCATCAACAACAAAACAAATCCCGTCCTTCACTCCCACCGTCCATCAACAACAAAACAAATCCCGTCCTTCACTCTCACCGTCCATCAACAACAAAACAAATCCCGTCCTTCACTCGCACCGTCCATCAAACAACAAAACAAATCCCGTCCTTCACCCCCACCGTCCATCAACAACAAAACAAATCCCGTCCTTCACTCCCACCGTCCATCAACAACAAAACAAATCCCGTCCTTCACTTCCACCGTCCATCAAACAACAAAACAAATCCCGTCCTTCACTCCCACCGTCCATCAAACAACAAAGCAAATCCCGTCCTTCACTCCCACCGTCCATCAAACAACAAAACAAATCCCATCCTTCACCCCCACCATCCATCAACAACAAAACAAATTCCGTCCTTCACTCACACCATCCATCAAACAACAAAACAAATCCCGTCCTTCACTCCCACCGTCCATCAAACAACAAAACAAATCCCGTCCTTCACCCCCACCGTCCATCAAACAACAAAAGAAATCCCGTCCTTCACTCCCACCGTCCATCAAACAACAAAACAAATCCCGTCCTTCACCCCCACCGTCCATCAAACAACAAAACAAATCCCGTCCTTCACTCCCACCGTCCATCAAACAACAAAACAAATCCCGTCCTTCACTTCCACCGTCCATCAAAAAACAAAACAAATCCCGTCCTTCACTCCCACCGTCCATCAAAGAACAAAACAAATCCCGTCCTTCACTCCCACCGTCCATCAAACAACAAAACAAATCCCATCCTTCACCCCCACCGTCCATCAAACAACAAAACAAATCCCGTCCTTCACTCTCACCGTCCATCAACAACAAAACAAATCCCGTCCTTCACTCCCACCGTCCATCAAACAACAAAACAAGTCCCGTCCTTCACTCCCACCGTCCATCAACAACAAAACAAATCCCGTCCTTCACTCCCACCGTCCATCAAACAACAAAACAAATCCCGTCCTTCACTTTCACCGTCCATCAAACAACAAAACAAATCCCGTCCTTCGCTCCCACCGTCCATCAACAAAACAAATCCCGTCCTTAACTCCCACCGTCCATCAAACAACAAAACAAATCCCGTCCTTCACTCCCACCGTCCATCAACAACAAAACAAATCCCATCCTTCACTCTCACCGTCCATCAACAACAAAACAAATCCTGTCCTTCACTCCCACCGTCCATCAACAACAAAACAAATCCCGTCCTTCACTCCCACCATCCATCAACAACAAAACAAATCCCGTCCTTCACTCCCACCGTCCATCAAACAACAAAACAAATCCCGTCCTTCACTCCCACCGTCCATCAACAACAAAACAAATCCCGTCCTTCACTCTCACCGTCCATCAACAACAAAACAAATCCCGTCCTTCACTCCCACCGTCCATCAAACAAGAAAACAAATCCCGTCCTTCACTCCCACCGTCCATCAACAACAAAACAAATCCCATCCTTCACTCCCACCGTCCATCAAACAACAAAACAAATCCCGTCCTTCACCCCCACCGTCCATCAACAACAAAACAAATCCCGTCCTTCACTCCCACCGTCCATCAAACAACAAAACAAATCCCGTCCTTCACTTTCACCGTCCATCAAACAACAAAACAAATCCCGTCCTTCACTCCCACCGTCCATCAAACAACAAAACAAATCCCGTCCTTCACTCCCACCGTCCATCAACAACAAAACAAATCCCGTCCTTCACTCCCACCGTCCATCAACAACAAAACAAATCCCGTCCTTCACTCCCACCGTCCATCAACAAAACAAAACAAATCCCATCCTTCACTCCCACCGTCCATCAAACAACAAAAGAAATCCCGTCCTTCACTCCCACCGTCCATCAAACAACAAAACAAATCCCGTCCTTCACTCCCACCGTCCATCAACAACAAAACAAATCCCGTCCTTCACTCCCACCGTCCATCAAACAACAAAACAAATCCCGTCCTTCACTCCCACCGTCCATCAAACAACAAAACAAATCCCGTCCTTCACTCCCACCGTCCATCAAACAACAAAACAAATCCCGTCCTTCACTCCCACCGTCCATCAAACAACAAAACAAATCCCGTCCTTCACGCTCACCGTCCATCAACAACAAAACAAATCCCGTCCTTCACTCCCACCGTCCATCAAACAACAAAACAAATCCCGTCCTTCACTTTCACCGTCCATCAAACAACAAAACAAATCCCGTGCTTCAATCCCACCGTCCATCAAACAACAAAACAAATCCCGTCCTTCACTCCCACCGTCCATCAAACAACAAAATAAATCCCGTCCTTCACTCCCACCGTCCATCAAACAATAAAACAAATCCCGTCCTTCACTCTCACCGTCCATCAACAACAAAACAAATCCCGTCCTTCACTCCCACCGTCCATCAAACAACAAAACAAATCCCGTCCTTCACTCCCACCGTCCATCAACAACAAAACAAATCCCGTCCTTCACTCTCACCATCCATCAACAACAAAACAAATCCCGTCCTTCACTCCCACCGTCCATCAAACAACAAAACAAATCCCGTCCTTCACTCCCACCGTCCATCAAACAACAAAACAAATCCCGTCCTTCACTCGCACCATCCATCAAACAACAAAACAAATCCCGTCCTTCACCCCCACCGTCCATCAACAACAAAACAAATCCCGTCCTTCACTCCCACCGTCCATCAACAACAAAACAAATCCCGTCCTTCACTTCCACCGTCCATCAAACAACAAAACAAATCCCGTCCTTCACTCCCACCGTCCATCAAACAACAAAGCAAATCCCGTCCTTCACTCCCACCGTCCATCAAACAACAAAACAAATCCCATCCTTCACTCCCACCGTCCATCAACAACAAAACAAATCCCGTCCTTCACTCCCACCGTCCATCAAACAACAAAACAAATTCCGTCCTTCACTCTCACCGTCCATCAACAACAAAACAAATCCCGTCCTTCACCCCCACCGTCCATCAACAACAAAACAAATCCCGTCCTTCACTCCCACCGTCCATCAACAACAAAACAAATCCCGTCCTTCACCCCCACCGTCCATCAACAACAAAACAAATCCCGTCCTTCACCCCCACCGTCCATCAACAGAACAAATCCCGTCCTTCACTCCCACCGTCCATCAACAACAAAACAAATCCCGTCCTTCACTCCCACCGTCCATGAAACAACAAAACAAATCCCGTCCTTCACTCCCACCGTCCATCAACAAAACAAATCCCGTCCTTCACTTCCAC
>NW_027278127.1:0-19306 GCF_030028105.1 Mobula birostris
TATGTGAGAGAGGGGCTCTGTGTGTATGAGAGAGTGAGCGTCAGAGTGAATGAGAGAGAGCATACAGTGTGGGTGAGAGAGAGAGTGTCAGTTTGTGTGAGAGAGAGAGAGTGACAGTATTTATCAGAGAGACTGATGTGGCTGGGACAGAGAGTGTCTCTGTTTCGAAGAGAGAGGGACTGTGTATGTGAGAGAGGGTGTCTGTGTGTATGAGAGAGTGAGTGTCAGTGTGAGTGAGAGAGAGACTGACACTGTGGGTGAGGGAGAGAGTGTCAGTTTGTATGTGTGAGAGAGAGTGACAGTGTTTATGAGAGAGAGTGAAGTGGATGGGACAGAGTGTGCTTGTGTTTGAGAGAGTTAGGGACTGTGTTTGTGAGAGAGGGGGTCTGTGTGCATGAGAGAGTGAGTGTCAGTGTGAGTGAGAGAGAGCTTACAGTCTGGGTGAGAGAGAGAGTGTCAGTTTGGGTGAGAGAGATTGACACTGTTTATGAGAGAGAGTGAAGTTGCTGGGACAGAGACTGTCTGTGCTTGAGAAAGAGAGGGACTGTGTATGTGAGAGAGGGGGTCTGTGTGTATGAGAGAGTGAGTGTCAGTGTGAGTGAGAGAGAGACTGCCAGCGTGGGTGAGAGAGAGAGTGTCAGTTTGGGTGAGAGAGAGAGTGACAGTGTTTATCAGGGAGAGTGAAGTGGCTGGACAGAGTGTGTCTGTGTTTGAGAGAGTTAGGGACTGTGCTTGTGAGAGATAGGATCTCTGTGTATGAGAGAGTGAGTGTCAGTGTGAGTGAGAGATAGACTGACATTGTGGGTGAAAGAGTGAGTGTCAGTTTGGATGAGAGAGAGTATGAAAGTGTTTATGAGAGAGTGCAAAGTGGCTGGGACAGAGAGTGTCTGTGTTTGACAGAGAGTTGGACTGTGTATGTGAGAGAGGGGGTCTGTGTGTATGAGAGAGTGAATGTCTGTGTGAGTGAGAGAGAGACTGACAGTGTGGGTGAGAGAGAGAGTGTCAGTTTGGGTGAGACAGAGAGTGGCAGTGTTTATCAGGGAAAGTGAAGTTGCTGGGACAGAAAGTGTCTCTGTTTGAAAGAGAGATGGACTGTGTATGTGAGAGTGGGTGTCTGTGTCTATGTGAGAGTGTGTGTCAGTGTGAGTGAGAGAGAGACTGACAGTGTGGGTGAGGGAGAGAGTGTCAGTTTGGGTGAGAGAGAGAGAGTGACAGTGTTTATGAGAGAGAGTGAGGTTGCTGGGACAGAGACTGTCTTTTTGAGAGAGAGGGACTGTGTATGTGAGAGAGGGGTTCTGCGTGTATGAGAGAGTGAGTGTCAGTGTGAGTGAGAGAGAGACTGACAGTGTGGGTGAGAGAGAAAGTGTCAGTTTGGATGAGAGAGAGAGTGACACTGTTTATGAGAGAGAGTGAAGTGGCTGGGACAGAGTGTGTCTGTGTTTGAGAGAGAGGGGGACTGTGTATCTGAGAGAGGTGTTTTGTGTGTATGAGAGAGTGAGTGTCAGTGTGAGTGGGAGAGAGACTGACAGTGTGGGTGAGAGAGAGAGTGTCAGTTTCAGTGAGAGAGAGAGTGACAGTGTTTATGAGAGAGAGTGAAGTGGATGGGACAGAGTGTGCCTGTGTTTGAGAGAGTTAGGGACTGTGTTTGTGAGAGAGGGGGTCTGTGTGCATGAGAGAGTGAGTGTCAGTGTGAGTGAGAGAGAGCTTACAGTCTGGGTGAGAGAGAGAGTGTCAGTTTGGGTGAGAGTGAGCGACAGTGTTTTTGAGAGAGAGTGAGGTTGCTGGGAGAGAGACTGTCAGTGTTTGAGAGAGAGAGGGACTGTGTATGTGAGAGAGGGGGTCTGTGTGTATGAGAGAGTGAGTGTCAGTGTGAGTGAGAGAGAATGACAGTGTGGGTGAGAGAGTGGATGTCAGTTTGGATGAGAGAGAGAGTGACAGTGTTTATGAGAGAGAGTGAAGTGGCTGGGACAGAGTGTGTCTGTGTTTGAGAGAGAGAGGGACTGTGTATGTGGAGAGGGTTTTTGTGTGTATGACAGAGTGAGCGTCAGTGTGAGTGAGAGAGAGACTGACAGTGTAAGTGAGGGAGAGAGTGTCAGTTTGGGTGAGAGAGAGAGTGACAGTGTTTATGAGAAAGAGTAAAGTGGCTGGGACAGACAGTGCCTGTGTTTGAGAGAGGGAGGGACTGTGTATGTAAGAGAGGGGGTCTGTGTGTATGAGAGAGTGAGTGTCAGTGTGACTTAGAGAGAGAGACTGACAGAGTGGTTGAGAGAGATAGTTTCGGTTTGGCTGAGAGGGAGAGTGAAGTGGCTGGGACAAAGAATGTCGGTGTTTGACAGATAGAGGAACTGTATATGTGAGCTAGGGGGTCTGTGTGTATGAGAGAGTGAGTGTCAGTGTGAGTGAGAGAGAGACTGACAGTGTGGGTGAGAGAGAGAGTGTCAGTTTGGGTGAGAGAGAGTGACAGTGTTTATGAGATAGAGTGAAGCGGCTGGGACAGACAGTGCCTGTGTTTGAGAGAGCGAGGGACTGTGTATGTGAGAGGGGGTCTGTGTGTATGAGAGAGTGAGTGTCAGTGTGAGTGAGAGAGCGAGTGTCAGTTTGGGTTAGAGTGAGAGTGACACTGTTTATGAGAGAGAGTGAAGCGGCTTGGACAATGAGTGTCTGTGTCTGAGAGAGAGCGGGACTGTCTAAGTGAGGAGGGGCTCTGTGTGTCTGAGAGAGTGAGTGTCAGTGTGAGTGAGAGGGAGAGTGACAGTGTGGATGAGAGAGAGAGTGTCAGTTTGCGTGAGTGAGAGAGTGACAGCATTTACTTAGTGAGAGTGAAGTGGCTAGGACAGATAGTGTCTGTGTTTGACAGAGAGAGGGACTGTGTGTGTTAGAGAGGGGGTCCGTCTGTATGAGAGAGTGAGTGTCAGTGTGAGTGAGAGAGAGAGTGACAGTGTGGGTGAGAGAGAGAGTGTCAGTTTAGGAGAGAGAGTGGGACAGTTTTTTTTTCTGAGAGAGAGTGAAGTGGCTGGGACAGAGAGTGTCTGTGTTTGAGAGAGAGAGGGACTGTGCATGTGAGAGGGGGTCTGTGTGTATGAGAGAGTGAGTGTCAGTGTGAGTGAGAGAGAGCCTGACAGTGTGGTTGAGAGAGAGAGTGTCAGTTTGGGTGAGAGAGAGAATGACAGTGTTTATGAGAGAGAGTGAAGTGGCTGGGACAGAGAGGTTCTGTGTTTGAGAGAGAAAAGTACTGTGTACGTGAGAGAGGGGGTCTGAGTGTATGAGAGAGTGAGTGTCAGTGTGAGTGACAGAGAGACTGACAGTGTGGGTGAGAGAGAGAGTGTCAGTTTGGGTGAGAGAGAGAGTGACAGTGTTTATGAGACAGAGTGACGTGGCTGGGACAGGGAGTGTCTGTATTGGGAGAGAGAGGGACTGTGTATGTGAGTGAGGGGGTCTGTGTGTATGAGAGAGTGACTGTCAGTGTGACTTAGAGAGAGAGACTGACAGAGTGCTGGTGAGAGATTGTTTTGGTTTGCTTGAGAGAGAGAGAGTGACTGTGTTTATGGGACAGAGTGAAGTGGCTGGGACAGAAAGGTTCTGTGTTTGACAGAGAGAGGGACTGTGTATGTGAGAGAGGGGGTCTGTGTGTATGAGAGAGTGAGTGTCAGAGTGAGAGAGATAGAGACTGACAGTGTAAATGAGAGAGAGAGTGTCAGTTTGGGTGAGAGAGAGAGTGACAGTGTTTATGAGAGAGAGTGAAGTGGCTGGGACAGAGAGTGTCTGTTTTTGACAGAGAGAGGGACTCTGTATGTCAGAGAGGGGGTCTGTGTGTATGAGAGAGTGAGTGTCAGTGTGGGTGAGAGAGAGAGAGTGTCAGTTTGGGTGAAAGAGAGAGGGACAGTGTTATGAGATAGAGTCAAGTGGCTGTAACAGAGAGTTTCCGTGTTTGAGAGAGAGCGGGACCCTGTATGTTAGCGAGGGGGTCTCTGTGTATGAGAGAGTGAGTGTCAGTGTGACTGAGAGAGAGTGTGACAGTGTGGGAGAGAGAGAGAGAGTCACTTTGTGTAAGAGAGAGAGTGACAGTGTTTATGAGAGTGAGTAAAGTGGCTGGGACAGATAGTGCCTGAGTTTGAGAGAGAGAGGGACTGTGTATGGGAGAGAGGGGGTCTCTGTGTATGAGAGAATGAGTGTCTGTGTGAGTGAAAGAGAGCCTGACTGTGTGGGTGAGAGAGAGAGTGTCAGTTTGGGTGAGAGAGAGAATGACAGTGTTTATGAGAGAGAGTGAAGAGGCTGGGACAGAGAGTGTCTCTCAAACACAGACAGTCTCTGTCCTAGCAACCTCACTCTGTCTCATAAACACTGTCACTCTCTCTCTCACCCAAACTGACAATCTCTCTCTCACCCAGACTGTAAGCACTCTCTCATTCACAGTGACACTCACTCTCTCATGCACACAGACCCCCTCTCTCACATACACAGTCCAGAGGGACTGTGTATGTGAGAGAGGGGGTCTGTGTGTATGAGAGAGTGAGTGTCAGTGTGAGTGAGAGAGAGACTGACAGTGTGGGTGAGAGAGAGAGTGTCAGTTTCTGTCTGTGAGAGAGGGTGACAGTGTTTATGAGAGAGAGTGAAGCGGCTGGGACAGTGAGTGCATGAGTTTGACAGAGAGAGGGACTGTGTATGTGAGAGAGGGAGTCTGTGTGTATGAGAGAGTGAGTGTCAGTGGGAGTGAGAGAGAGAGACTGACAGTGCGGGTGAGAGAGTGAGTGTCGGTTTGGGTGAGAGAAAGAGTGACAGTATTTATGAGAGAGAGTGAAGTGGCTGGGACAGAGTGTCTCTGTGTTTGAGAGAAGTAGGGACTGCGTTTGTGAGAGAGGGGGTCTGTGTGTATGAGAGAGTGAGTGTCTGTGTGAGTGAGAAAGAGGCTGACAGTGTGGGTGAGAGAGAGAGTGTCAGTTTGTGTGTGTGAGAGAGAGTGACAGTGTTTATGAGAGAGAATGAAGTGGCTGAGACAAAGAGTGTCTGTGCTGAGAGAGAGAGGGACTGTGTATGTGAGAAAGGGGGTCTGTGTGTATGAGAGAGTGAGTGTCACTGTGAGTGAGAGAGAGCTTACAGTCTGAGTGAGAGAGAGAGTGTCAGTTTGGGTGAGAGAGAGAATGACAGTGTTTATGAGAGAGAGTGAAGTTGCTGGGACAGAGACTGTCTGTGTTTGAGAGAGAGTGGGACTCTGTATGTGAGAGATGGGGTCTGTGTGTGTGACAGAGTGAGTGTCAGTGTGAGTGAGAGAGAGACTGACAGTGTGGGTGAGAGAATGAGTGTCAGTTTGGATGAGAGAGAGATTGACAGTGTTTATGAGAGAGAACGAAGTGGCTGGGACAGACAGTGTCTGCGTTTGAGAGAGAGAAGGACTGTGTATGTGAGAGAGGGGGTCTGTGTGTAGGAGTGAGTGAATGTCTGTGTGAGTGAGACAGAGGCTGACAGTGTGGGTGAGAGAGAGAGTGTCAGTTTGGGTGAGACAGAGAGTGGCAGTGTTTATCAGGGAAAGTGAAGTTGCTGGGACAGAAAGTGTCTCTGTTTGAAAGAGAGATGGACTGTGAATGTGAGAGTGGGTGTCTGTGTCTATGTGAGAGTGTGTGTCAGTGTGAGTGAGAGAGAGACTGACTGTGTGGGTGAGGGAGAGAGTGTCAGATTGGGTGAGAGAGAGAGATTGACAGTGTTTATGAGAGAGAGTGAGGTTGCTGGGACAGAGACTGTCGTTTTTGAGAGAGAGGGACTGTGTATGTGAGAGAGGGGTTCTGCGTGTATGAGAGAGTGAGTGTCAGTGTGAGTGAGAGAGAGACTGACAGTGTGGGTGAGAGAGAGAGTGTCAGTTTGGATGAGAGAGAGAGTGACACTGTTTATGAGAGAGAGTGAAGTGGCTGGGACAGAGTGTGTCTGTGTTTGAGAGAGAGGGGGACTGTGTATCTGAGAGAGGTGTTTTGTGTGTATGAGAGAGTGAGTGTCAGTGTGAGTGGGAGAGAGACTGACAGTGTGGGTGAGAGAGAGAGTGTCAGTTTGGGTGAGAGAGATTGACACTGTTTATGAGAGAGAGTGAAGTTGCTGGGACAGAGACTGTCTGTGTTTGAGAAAGAGAGGGACTGTGTATGTGAGAGAGGGGGTCTGTGTGTATGAGAGAGTGAATGTCTGTGTGAGTGAGAGAGAGACTGCCAGCGTGGGTGAGAGAGAGAGTGTCAGTTTGGGTGAGAGAGAGAGTGACAGTGTTTATCAGGGAGAGTGAAGTGGCTGGACAGAGTGTGTCTGTGTTTGAGAGAGTTAAGGACTGTGCTTGTGAGAGATAGGATCTCTGTGTATGAGAGAGTGAGTGTCAGTGTGAGTGAGAGAGAGACTGACATTGTGGGTGAAAGAGTGAGTGTCAGTTTGGATGAGATAGAGTATGAAAGTGTTTATGAGAGAGTGCAAAGTGGCTGGGACAGAGAGTGTCTGTGTTTGACAGAGAGTTGGACTGTGTATGTGAGAGAGGGGGTCTGTGTGTATGAGAGAGTGAATGTCTGTGTGAGTGAGAGAGAGACTGACAGTGTGGGTGAGAGAGAGAGTGTCAGTTTGGGTGAGACAGAGAGTGGCAGTGTTTATCAGGGAAAGTGAAGTTGCTGGGACAGAAAGTGTCTCTGTTTGAAAGAGAGATGGACTTTGTATGTGAGAGTGGGTGTCTGTGTCTATGTGAGAGTGTGTGTCAGTGTGAGTGAGAGAGAGACTGACAGTGTGGGTGAGGGAGAGAGTGTCAGTTTGGGTGAGAGAGAGAGAGTGACAGTGTTTATGAGAGAGAGTGAAGTGGCTGGGACAGAGAGTATCTGTGTTTGAGAGAGAGAGGTACTGTGTATGTGAGAGAAGGGGTCTGTGTGTATGAGAGAGTGAGTGTCAGTGTGAGTGAGAGAGACGCTGACAGTGTGGGTGAGAGAGAGAGTGTCAGTTTGGGTGAGAGAGAGAGTGACAGTTTTTATAAGAGAGAGTGAAGAGGCTGGGACAGAGTGTGTCTGTGTTTGAGAGAATTAGGGACTGTGTTTGTGAGAGAGGGGGTCTGTGTGTATGAGAGAGTGAGTGTCAGTGTGAGTGAGAGAGAGACTGACAGTGTGGGTGAGAGAGTGAGTGTCGGATTGGGTGAGAGAGAGAGTGACAGTTTATGAGAGAAAGTGAAGTGGCTGGGAGAGAGAGTGTCAGTGTTTGAGAGAGAGAGGGACTGTGTATGTGAGAGAGGGGTTTTGTGTGTATGAGAGAGTGAATGTCTGTGTGAGTGAGAGAGAGACTGCCAGTGTGGGTGAGAGAGAAAGTGTCAGTTTGGGTGAGATAGAGAGTGACAGTGTTTATCAGGAAGAGTGAAGTGGCTGGACAGAGTGTGTCTGTGTTTGAGAGATTAGGGACTGTGCTTGTGAGAGATAGGATCTCTGTGTATGAGAGAGTGAGTGTCAGTGTGAGTGAGAGAGAGACTGACATTGTGGGTGAAAGAGTGAGTGTCAGTTTGGATGAGAGAGAGTATGAAAGTGTTTATGAGAGAGTGCAAAGTGGCTGGGACAGAGAGTGTCTGTGTTTGACAGAGAGTTGGACTGTGTATGTGAGAGAGGGGGTCTGTGTGTATGAGAGAGTGAATGTCTGTGTGAGTGAGAGAGAGACTGACAGTGTGGGTGGGGGAGAGAGTGTCAGTTTGGGTGAGAGAGAGAGTGACAGTGTTTATGAGAGAGAGTGAGGTTGATGAGACAGAGACTGTCGTTTTTGAGAGAGAGAGGGACTGTGTATGTGAGAGAGGGGCTCTGTGTGTATGAGAGAGTGAGCGTCAGAGTGAGTGAGAGAGAGCACACAGTGTGGGTGAGAGATAGAGTGTCAGTTTGTGTGAGAGAGAGAGTGACAGTGTTTATCAGAGAGACTGATGTGGCTGGGACAGAGAGTGTCTCTGTTTCAAAGAGAGATGGACTGTGTATGTGAGAGTGGGTGTCTGTGTCTATGTGAGAGTGTGTGTCAGTGTGAGTGAGAGAGAGACTGACAGTGTGGGTGAGGGAGAGAGTGTCAGTTTGGGTGAGAGAGAGAGAGTGACACTGTTTATGAGAGAGAGTGAGGTTGCTGGGACAGAGACTGTCGTTTTTGAGAGAGAGGGACTGTGTATGTGAGAGAGGGGTTCTTCGTGTATGAGAGAGTGAGTGTCAGTGTGAGTGAGAGAGAGACTGACAGTGTGGGTGAGAGAGAGAGTGTCAGTTTGGATGAGAGAGAGAGTGACACTGTTTATGAGAGAGAGTGAAGTAGCTGGGACAGAGTGTGTCTGTGTTTGAGAGAGAGGGGGACTGTGTATCTGAGAGAGGTGTTTTGTGTGTATGAGAGAGTGAGTGTCAGTGTGAGTGGGAGAGAGACTGACAGTGTGGGTGAGAGAGAGAGTGTCAGTTTCGGTGAGAGAGAGAGTGACAGCGTTTATGAGAGAGAGTGAAGTGGATGGGTCAGAGTGTGCCTGTGTTTGAGAGAGTTAGGGACTGTGTTTGTGAGAGAGGGGGTCTGTGTGCATGAGAGAGTGAGTGTCAGTGTGAATGAGAGAGAGCTTACAGTCTGGGTGAGAGAGAGAGTGTCAGTTTGGGTGAGAGAGAGTGACAGTGTTTTTGAGAGAGAGTGAGGTTGCTGGGAGAGAGACTGTCATTGTTTGAGAGAGAGAGGGACTGTGTATGTGAGAGAGGGGGTCTGTGTGTATGAGAGAGTGAGTGTCAGTGTGAGTGAGAGAGAATGACAGTGTGGTTGAGAGAGTGGATGTCAGTTTGGATGAGAGAGAGAGTGACAGTGTTTATGAGAGAGCGTGAAGTGGCTGGGACAGAGTGTGTCTGTGTTTGTGAGAGGGAGGGACTGTGTATGTGGAGAGGGTTTTTGTGTGTATGACAGAGTGAGCGTCAGTGTGAGTGAGAGAGAGCATACAGTGTGGGTGAGAGAGAGAGTGTCAGTTTGTGTGAGAGATAGAGTGACAGGTTTTATCAGAGAGAGTGAAGTGGCTGGGACAGACAGTGTCTCAGTTTCAAAGAGAGAGGGACTGTGTATGTGAGACAGGGGGTCTGTGTGTATGAGAGAGTGAATGTCAATGTGAGTGAGAGAGAAAGTGACAGTGTGGGTGAGGGAGAGAGTTTCAGTTGGGTGAGAGAGAGAGTAACAGGTCTTATGAGAGAGAGTGAAGTGGCTGGTCAGAGTGTGTCTGTGTTTGAGAGAGGTTGGGACTGTGTTTGTGAGAGAGGGGATCTCTGAGTATGAGAGAGTGAGTGTCAGTGTGAGTGAGAGAGAGACTGACAGTGTGGTTGAGGGAGAGAGTGTCACTTGGGTGAGATGGAGAAGGTGACAGTGCTCATGAGAGAGAGTGAGGTTGCTGGGAGAGAGACTGTCAGTGTTTGAGAGAGAGAGGGACTGTGTATGTGAGAGAGGGGGTCTGTGTGTATGAGAGAGTGGGTGTCAGTGTGAGTGAGAGAGAATGACAGTGTGGGTGAGAGAGTGGATGTCAGTTTGGATGAGAGAGAGAGTGACAGTGTTTATGAGAGAGAGTGAAGTGGCTGGGACAGAGTGTGTCTGTGTTTGAGAGAGAGCGGGACTGTGTATGTGGAGAGGGTTTTTGTGTGTATGACAGAGTGAGCGTCAGTGTGAGTGAGAGAGAGCATACAGTGTGGGTGAGAGAGAGAGTCAGTTTGTGTGAGAGATAGAGTGACAGGTTTTAGCAGAGAGAGTGAAGTGGCTGGGACAGAGAGTGTCTCTGTTTCAAAGAGAGAGGGACTGTGTATGTGAGACAGGGTGTCTGAGTGTATGAGAGAGTGAGTGTCAGTGTGAGTGAGAGAGAAAGTGACAGTGTGGGTGAGGGAGAGAGTTTCAGTTGGGTGAGAGAGAGAGTAACAGTGCTCATGAGAGAGAGTGAGGTTGCTGGGAGAGAGACTGTCAGTGTTTGAGAGAGAGAGGGACTGTGTATGTGAGAGAGGGGGTCTGTGTGTATGAGAGAGTGAGTGTCAATGTGAGTGAGAGAGAAAGTGACAGTGTGGGTAAGGGAGAGAGTTTCAGTCGGGTGAGAGAGAGAGTAACAGGTCTTATGAGAGAGAGTGAAGTGGCTGGTCAGAGTGTGTCTGTGTTTGAGAGAGGTTGGGACTGTGTTTGTGAGAGAGGGGTTCTGCGTGTATGAGAGAGTGAGTGTCAGTGTGAGTGAGAGAGAGACTGACAGTGTGGGTGAGAGAGAGAGTGTCAGTTTGGATGAGAGAGAGAGTGACACTGTTTATGAGAGAGAGTGAAGTGGCTGGGACAGAGTGTGTCTGTGTTTGAGAGAGAGGGGGACTGTGTATCTGAGAGAGGTGTTTTGTGTGTATGAGAGAGTGAGTGTCAGTGTGAGTGGGAGAGAGACTGACAGTGTGGGTGAGAGAGAGAGTGTCAGTTTCGGTGCGAGAGAGAGTGACAGTGCTTATGAGAGAGAGTGAATTCGCTGGGACAGAGAGTGTCTTTGTTTGACAGAGAGAGGGACTGTGTATGTGAGAGAGGGGCTCTGTGTGTATGAGAGAGTGAGCGTCAGAGTGAATGAGAGAGAGCATACAGTGTGGGTGAGAGAGAGAGTGTCAGTTTGTGTGAGAGAGAGAGAGTGACAGTATTTATCTGAGAGACTGATGTGGCTGGGACAGAGAGTGTCTCTGTTTCAAAGAGAGAGGGACTGTGTATGTGAGAGAGGGTGTCTGTGTGTATGAGAGAGTGAGTGTCAGTGTGAGTGAGAGAGAGACTGACACTGTGGGTGAGGGAGAGAGTGTCAGTTTGTATGTGTGAGAGAGAGTGACAGTGTTTATGAGAGAGAGTGAAGTGGATGGGACAGAGTGTGCCTGTGTTTGAGAGAGTTAGGGACTGTGTTTGTGAGAGAGGGGGTCTGTGTGCATGAGAGAGTGAGTGTCAGTGTGAGTGAGAGACAGCTTACAGTCTGGGTGAGAGAGAGAGTGTCAGTTTGGGTGAGAGAGATTGACACTGTTTATGAGAGAGAGTGAAGTTGCTGGGACAGAGACTGTCTGTGTTTGAGAAAGAGAGGGACTGTGTATCTGAGAGAGGGTGTCTGTGTGTATGAGAGAGTGAGTGTCAGTGTGAGTGAGAGAGAGACTGACACTGTGGGTGATGGAGAGAGTGTCAGTTTGTATGTGTGAGAGAGAGTGACAGTGTTTATGAGAGAGAGTGAAGTGGATGGGACAGAGTGTGCCTGTGTTTGAGAGAGTTAGGGACTGTGTTTGTGAGAGAGGGGGTCTGTGTGCATGAGAGAGTGAGTGTCAGTGTGAGTGAGAGAGAGCTTACAGTCTGGGTGAGAGAGAGAGTGTCAGTTTGGGTGAGAGAGATTGACACTGTTTATCAGAGAGAGTGAAGTTGCTGGGACAGAGACTGTCTGTGTTTGAGAAAGAGAGGGACTGTGTATGTGAGAGAGGGGGTCTGTGTGTATGAGAGAGTGAGTGTCAGTGTGAGTGAGAGAGAATGACAGTGTGGGTGAGAGAGTGGATGTCAGTTTGGATGAGAGAGAGAGTGACAGTGTTTATGAGAGAGAGTGAAGTGGCTGGGACAGAGTGTGTCTGTGTTTGAGAGAGAGCGGGACTGTGTATGTGGAGAGGGTTTTTGTGTGTATGACAGAGTGAGCGTCAGTGTGAGTGAGAGAGAGCATACAGTGTGGGTGAGAGAGAGAGTGTCAGTTTGTGTGAGAGATAGAGTGACAGGTTTTATCAGAGAGAGTGAAGTTGCTGGGACAGAGACTGTCTGTGTTTGAGAAAGAGAGGGACTGTGTATGTGAGAGAGGGGGTCTGTGTGTATGAGAGAGTGAGTGTCTGTGTGCGTGAGAGAGATGCTGACAGTGTGGGTGAGAGAGAGAGTGTCAGTTTGGGTGAGAGAGAGAGTGACAGAGTTTATCAGGGAGAGTGAAGTGGCTGGACAGAGTGTTTCTGTGTTTGAGAGAGGTAGGGACTGTGCTTGTGAGAGAGAGGATCTCTGAGTATGAGAGAGTGATTGTCAGTGTGAGTGAGAGAGAGACTGACAGTGTGGGTGAAAGAGTGAGTGTCAGTTTGGATGAGAGAGAGTATGAAAGTGTTTATGAGGGAGTGCAAAGTGGCTGGGACAGAGAGTGTCTGTGTTTGACAGAGAGTTGGACTGTGTATGTGAGAGAGGGGGTCTGTATGTATGAGAGAGTGAGAGTCAGTTTGAGTGAGAGAGGGACTGACAGTGTGGGTGAGAGAGAGAGTGTCAGTTTGGGTGAGAGAGAGAGTGACAGTGTTTATCAGGGAGAGTGAAGTGGCTGGAAAGAGTGTGTCTGTGTTTGAGAGAGGTAGGGACTGTGCTCGTGAGAGAGAGGATCTCTGTGTATGAGAGAGTGAGTGTCAGTGTGAGTGAGAGAGAGACTGAGAGTGTGGGTGAAAGAGTGAGTGTCAGTTTGAATGAGAGAGAGTATGAAACTGTTTATGAGAGAGTGCAAAGTGGCTGGGACAGAGAGTGTCTGTGTTTGAGAGAAAGAAGGAATGTGTATGTGAGAGAGGGGTTTTCTGTGTATGAAAGAGTGAGTGTCAGTGTGAGTGAGAGTGAGACTGACAGTGTGGGTGAGAGAGACAGTGTCAGATTGGGTGAGAGAGAGAGTGACAGTGTTTACGAGCGAGAGTGAAGTGGCTGAGACAGCGAGTGTCTGTGTTGAGAGAGAGAGGGACTGTGTATGTGAGAGAGGGGGTCTGTGTGTATGAGAGAGTGAGTGTCAGTGTGAGTGAGAGAGAGACTGACAGTGTGGGTGAGAGAGAGAGTGTCAGTTTGGGTGAGAGAGAGAGTGACACTGTTTATGAGAGAGAGTGAAGTGGCTGGGACAGAGAGTGTCTGTGTTTGACAGAGAGTTGGACTGTGTATGTGAGAGAGGGGGTTTGTGTGTATGAGAGAGTGAATGTCTGTGTGAGTGAGAGAGAGACTGACAGTGTGGGTGAGAGAGAGAGTGTCAGTTTGGGTGAGACAGAGAGTGGCAGTGTTTTTCAGGGAAAGTGAAGTTGCTGGGACAGAAAGTGTCTCTGTTTGAAAGAGAGATGGACTGTGTATGTGAGAGTGGGTGTCTGTGTCTATGTGAGAGTGTGTGTCAATGTGAGTGAGAGAGAGAGTGACAGTGTGGGTGAGGGAGAGAGTGTCAGTTTGGGTGAGAGAGAGAGAGTGACAGTGTTTATGAGAGAGAGTGAGGTTGCTGGGACAGAGACTGTCGTTTTTGAGAGAGAGGGACTGTGTATGTGAGAGAGAGGTTCTGCGTGTATGAGAGAGTGAGTGTCAGTGTGAGTGAGAGAGAGACTGACAGTGTGGGTGAGAGAGAGAGTGTCAGTTTGGATGAGAGAGAGAGTGACACTGTTTATGAGAGAGAGTGAAGTGGCTGGGACAGAGTGTGTCTGTGTTTGAGAGAGAGGGGGACTGTGTATCTGAGAGAGGTGTTTTGTGTGTATGAGACAGTGAGTGTCAGTGTGAGTGGGAGAGAGACTGACAGTGTGGGTGAGAGAGAGAGTGTCAGTTTCGGTGATTGAGAGAGTGACAGTGTTTATGAGAGAGAGTGAAGTGGATGGGACAGAGTGTGCCTGTGTTTGAGAGAGTTAGGGACTGTGTTTGTGAGAGAGGGGGTCTGTGTGCATGAGAGAGTGAGTTTCAGTGTGAGTGAGAGAGAGCTTACAGTCTGGGTGAGAGAGAGAGTGTCAGTTTGGGTGAGAGAGAGCGACAGTGATTTTGAGAGAGAGTGAGGTTGCTGGGAGAGAGACTGTCAGTGTTCGAGAGAGAGAGGGACTGTGTATGTGAGAGAGGGGGTCTGTGTGTATGAGAGAGTGAGTGTCAGTGTGAGTGAGAGAGAATGACAGTGTGGGTGAGAGAGTGGATGTCAGTTTGGATGAGAGAGAGAGTGACAGTGTTTATGAGAGAGAGTGAAGTGGCTGGGACAGAGTGTGTCTGTGTTTGAGAGAGAGAGGGACTGTGTATGTGGAGAGGGTTTTTGTGTGTATGACAGAGTGAGCGTCAGTGTGAGTGAGAGAGAGCATATAGTGTGGGTGAGAGAGAGAGTGTCAGTTTGTGTGAGAGATAGAGTGACAGGTTTTATCAGAGAGAGTGAAGTGGCTGGGACAGAGAGTGTCTCTGTTTCAAAGAGAGAGGGACTGTGTATGTGAGACAGGGGGTCTGTGTGTATGAGAGAGTGAGTGTCAATGTGAGTGAGAGAGAAAGTGACAGTGTGGGTGAGGGAGAGAGTTTCAGTTGGGTGAGAGAGAGAGTAACAGGTCTTATGAGAGAGAGTGAAGTGGCTGGTCAGAGTGTGTCTGTGTTTGAGAGAGGTTGGGACTGTGTTTGTGAGAGAGGGGATCTCTGAGTATGAGAGAGTGAGTGTCAGTGTGAGTGAGAGAGAGACTGACAGTGTGGTTGAGGGAGAGAGTGTCACTTGGGTGAGATGGAGAGAGTGACAGTGCTCATGAGAGAGAGTGAAGTGGCTTGGACAGAGAGTGTCTGTATTTGAGAGAGAGAAGGACTATGTATGTGAGAGATGGGGTCTGTGTGTATCAGAGAGTGACTGTCAGTGTGAGTGAGAGACAGTCTGACAGTGTGGGTGAGAGAGTGAGTGTCGGTTTGGGTGAGAGAGAGAGTGACAATGTTTATGAGAGAAAGTGAAGTGGCTGGGACAGAGAGTGTTAGTGTTTGAGAGAGAGAGGGATTGTGTATGTGAGAGAGGGGTTTTGTGTGTATGAGAGAGTGAGTGTCTGTGTGCGTGAGAGAGATGCTGACAGTGTGGGTGAGAGAGAGAGTGTCAGTTTGGGTGAGAGAGAGAGTGACAGAGTTTATCAGGGAGAGTGAAGTGGCTGGACAGAGTGTTTCTGTGTTTGAGAGAGGTAGGGACTGTGCTTGTGAGAGAGAGGATCTCTGAGTATGAGAGAGTGATTGTCAGTGTGAGTGAGAGAGAGACTGACAGTGTGGGTGAAAGAGTGAGTGTCAGTTTGGATGAGAGAGAGTATGAAAGTATTTATGAGGGAGTGCAAAGTGGCTGGGACAGAGAGTGTCTGTGTTTGAGAGAAAGAAGGACTGTGTATGTGAGAGAGGGGGTCTGTATGTATGAGAGAGTGAGAGTCAGTTTGAGTGAGAGAGGGACTGACAGTGTGGGTGAGAGAGAGAGTGTCAGTTTCGGTGAGAGAGAGAGTGACAGTGTTTATGAGAGAGAGTGAAGTGGATGGGACAGAGTGTGCCTGTGTTTGAGAGAGTTAGGGACTGTGTTTGTGAGAGAGGGGGTCTGTGTGTATGAGAGAGTGAGTGTCAGTGTGAGTGAGAGAGACTGACAGTGTGGGTGAGAGAGAGAGTGTCAGTTTGGATGAGAGAGAGAGTGACACTGTTTATGAGAGAGAGTGAAGTGGCTGGGACAGAGTGTGTCTGTGTTTGAGAGAGAGGGGCACTGTATATCTGAGAGAGGTGTTTTGTGTGTATGAGAGAGTGAGAGTCAGTTTGAGTGAGAGAGAGACTGACAGTGTGGGTGAGAGAGAGAGTGTCAGTTTGGATGAGAGAGAGAGTGACACTGTTTATGAGAGAGAGTGAAGTGGCTGGGACAGAGTGTGTCTGTGTTTGAGAGAGAGGGGGACTGTATATCTGAGAGAGGTGTTTTGTGTGTATGAGAGAGTGAGAGTCAGTTTGAGTGAGAGAGAGACTGACAGTGTGGGTGAGAGAGAGAGTGTCAGTTTGGGTGAGAGAGAGAGTGACAGAGTTTATCAGGGAGAGTGAAGTGGCTGGACAGTGTTTCTGTGTTTGAGAGAGGTAGGGACTGTGCTTGTGAGAGAGATGATCTCTGAGTATGAGAGAGTGATTGTCAGTGTGAGTGAGAGAGAGACTGACAGTGTGGGTGAAAGAGTGAGTGTCAGTTTGGATGAGAGAGAGTATGAAAGTGTTTATGAGGGAGTGCAAAGTGGCTGGGACAGAGAGTGTCTGTGTTTGAGAGAAAGAAGGACTGTGTATGTGAGAGAGGGGGTCTGTATGTATGGTAGAGTGAGAGTCAGTTTGAGTGAGAGAGGGACTGACAGTGTGGGTGAGAGAGAGAGTGTCAGTTTGGGTGAGAGAGAGAGTGACAGTGTTTATCAGGGAGAGTGAAGTGGCTGGAAAGAGTGTGTCTGTGTTTGAGAGAGGTAGGGACTGTGCTCGTGAGAGAGAGGATCTCTGTGTATGAGAGAGTGAGTGTCAGTGTGAGTGAGAGAGAGACTGAGAGTGTGGGTGAAAGAGTGAGTGTCAGTTTGGATGAGAGAGAGTATGAAACTGTTTATGAGAGAGTGCAAAGTGGCTGGGACAGAGAGTGTCTGTGTTTGAGAGAAAGAAGGAATGTGTATGTGAGAGAGGGGTTTTCTGTGTATGAAAGAGTGAGTGTCAGTGTGAGTGAGAGTGAGACTGACAGTGTGGGTGAGAGAGACAGTGTCAGATTGGGTGAGAGAGAGAGTGACAGTGTTTACGAGCGAGAGTGAAGTGGCTGAGACAGCGAGTGTCTGTGTTGAGAGAGAGAGGGACTGTGTATGTGAGAGAGGGGGTCTGTGTGTATGAGAGAGTGAGTGTCAGTGTGAGTGAGAGAGAGACTGACAGTGTGGGTGAGAGAGAGAGTGTCAGTTTGTGTCTGTGAGAGAGGGTGACAGTGTTTATGAGAGAGAGTGAAGCGGCTGGGACAGTGAGTGCATGAGTTTGACAGAGAGAGGGACTGTGTATGTGAGAGAGGGAGTCTGTGTGTATGAGAGTGTGAGTGTCAGTGGGAGTGAGAGAGAGACTGACAGTGCGGGTGAGAGAGTGAGTGTCGGTTTGGGTGAGAGAGAGAGTGACAGTATTTATGAGAGAGAGTGAAGTGGCTGGGACAGAGTGTCTCTGTGTTTGAGAGAAGTAGGGACTGCGTTTGTGAGAGAGGGGGTCTGTGTGTATGAGAGAGTGAGTGTCTGTGTGAGTGAGAAAGAGGCTGACAGTGTGGGTGAGAGGACAGAGTGTCAGTTTGTGTGTGTGAGAGAGAGTGACAGTGTTTACGAGAGAGAATGAAGTGGCTGAGACAAAGAGTGTCTGTGTTGAGAGAGAGAGGGACTGTGTATGTGAGAAAGGGGGTCTGTGTGTATGAGAGAGCTTACAGTCTGAGTGAGAGAGAGAGTGTCAGTTTGGGTGAGAGAGAAAATGACAGTGTTTATGAGAGAGAGTGAAGTTGCTGGGACAGAGACTGTCTGTGTTTGAGAGAGAGTGGGACTGTGTATGTGAGAGATGGGGTCTGTGTGTATGAGAGAGTGAGTGTCAGTGTGAGTGAGAGAGAGACTGACAGTGTGGGTGAGAGAATGAGTGTCAGTTTGGATGAGAGAGAGATTGACAGTGTTTATGAGAGAGAATGAAGTGGCTGGGACAGACAGTGTCTGTGTTTGAGAGAGAGAAGGACTGTGTATGTGAGAGAGGGGGTCTGTGTGTAGGAGTGAGTGAGTGTCAGTGTGAGTGAGACAGAGGCTGACAGTGTGGGTGAGAGAGAGAGTGTCAGTTTGGGTGAGACAGAGAGTGGCAGTGTTTATCAGGGAAAGTGAAGTTGCTGGGACAGAAAGTGTCTCTGTTTGAAAGAGAGATGAACTGTGTATGTGAGAGTGGGTGTCTGTGTCTATGTGAGAGTGTGTGTCAGTGTGAGTGAGAGAGAGACTGACAGTGTGGGTGAGAGAGAGAGTGTCAGTTTGGATGAGAGAGAGAGTGACACTGTTTATGAGAGAGAGTGAAGTGGCTGGGACAGAGTGTATCTGTGTTTGAGAGAGAGGGGGGACTGTTTATCTGAGAGAGGTGTTTTGTGTGTATGAGAGAGTGAGTGTCAGTGTGAGTGGGAGAGAGACTGACAGTGTGGGTGAGAGAGAGAGTGTCAGTTTCGGTGAGAGAGAGAGTGACAGTGTTTATGAGAGAGAGTGAATTCGCTGGGACAGAGAGTGTCTTTGTTTGATAGAGAGAGGGACTGTGTATGTGAGAGAGGGGCTCTGTGTGTATGAGAGAGTGAGCGTCAGAGTGAGTGAGAGACAGCATACAGTGTGGGTGAGAGAGAGAATGTCAGTTTGTGTGAGAGAGAGAGTGACAGTGTTTATCAGAGAGACTGATGTGGCTGGGACAGAGAGTGTCTCTGTTTCAAAGAGAGAGGGACTGTGTATGTGAGAGAGGGTGTCTGTGTGTATGAGAGAGTGAGTGTCAGTGTGAGTGAGAGAGAGACTGACACTGTGGGTGAGGGAGAGAGTGTCAGTTTGTATGTGTGAGAGAGAGTGACAGTGTTTATGAGAGAGAGTGAAGTGGATGGGACAGAGTGTGCCTGTGTTTGAGAGAGTTAGGGACTGTGTTTGTGAGAGAGGGGGTCTGTGTGCATGAGAGAGTGAATGTCTGTGTGAGTGAGAGAGAGACTGCCAGTGTGGGTGAGAGAGAGAGTGTCAGTTTGGGTGAGAGAGAGAGTGACAGTGTTTATCAGGGAGAGTGAAGTGGCTGGACAGAGTGTGTCTGTGTTTGAGAGAGTTAGGGACTGTGCTTGTGAGAGATAGGATCTCTGTGTATGAGAGAGTGAGTGTCAGTGTGAGTGAGAGAGAGACTGACATTGTGGGTGAAAGAGTGAGTGTCAGTTTGGATGAGAGAGAGTATGAAAGTGTTTATGAGAGAGTGCAAAGTGGCTGGGACAGAGAGTGTCTGTGTTTGACAGAGAGTTGGACTGTGTATGTGAGAGAGGGGGTCTGTGTGTATGAGAGAGTGAATGTCTGTGTGAGTGAGAGAGAGACTGACAGTGTGGGTGAGAGAGAGAGTGTCAGTTTGGGTGAGACAGAGAGTGGCAGTGTTTATCAGGGAAAGTGAAGTTGCTGGGACAGAAAGTGTCTCTGTTTGAAAGAGAGATGGACTGTGTATGTGAGAGTGGGTGTCTGTGTCTATGTGAGAGTGTGTGTCAGTGTGAGTGAGAGAGAGACTGACAGTGTGGGTGAGGGAGAGAGTGTCAGTTTGGGTGAGAGAGAGAGAGTGACAGTGTTTATGAGAGAGAGTGAGGTTGCTGGGACAGAGACTGTCGTTTTTGAGAGAGAGGGACTGTGTATGTGAGAGAGGGGTTCTGCGTGTATGAGAGAGTGAGTGTCAGTGTGAGTGAGAGAGAGACTGACAGTGTGGGTGAGAGAGAGAGTGTCAGTTTGGGTGAGAGAGAGAGTGACACTGTTTCTGAGAGAGAGTGAAGTGGCTGGGACAGAGTGTGTCTGTGTTTGAGAGAGAGGGGGACTGTGTATCTGAGAGAGGTGTTTTGTGTGTATGAGAGAGTGAGTGTCACTGTGAGTGGGAGAGAGACTGACAGTGTGGGTGA
>NW_027278128.1:0-19290 GCF_030028105.1 Mobula birostris
CCGATATAGGGGAAGCTATGAGAGGTGTGTGATGACACAGCGATATAGGGGAACGGATGAGAGCTGCGCGAAAACACAGTCTTACAGGGAAACCTATGGGAGGTGTGCGAAAACACGGCGATGTATGGGAAGATAAGGGAGGTTTGCAGAAATACAGCGAAGTACGGGAAGTTATGGGACGTGCGCGAAAACACAGCGATATAGTGGAAGATATGAGAGGTGCGTGAAAACACAGCGATATGGGGAAGCTATAACAGGTGAGCAAAAACACAATGATATTGGGGAAACTACGTGAGGTGCGGGAAAACACAGCGATATAGGGGAAGGTATGAGAGGTGTGAGAAAACACAGTGATATAGGGGAAGCTATGGGAGGTGCATGAGAACATGGTGATATAGGAGAAGGAATGAGAGATGCGTGAAAACACAGAGATGTAGGGGAAGATATGAGAGGTGCGTTAAAACACTGCGATATAGGGGAAGCTATGCGACGTGCGCGAAAACATTGCAATATATGGAAGCAATGAGAGGTACTCGAGAACACAGTGGTAGGGGGGAAGCTACGAGAGGTGCGTGAAAACACAGCGATATATGGGAAGCTATGGGAGGTGCGCGAAACACAGCGATTTATGTGAAGGTATCAGAGGGAAACGATAACACAGCGATAGAGCAGAAGCTATGGAAGGTGCGCGAAAGCACAGCGATATAGGGGAAGCAAAGAGAGGTGTGCGATTATACAGCGATACAGCAGAATGTATGAGATGTGTGAAAAAGCACAGCAATATAGGGGAAGCTATGGGAGGTGGGGAAAAACACAGCAATATATGGGAACGTATGGAACTTGTGCGTAAACACAGCGATATAGTTGAAGGTATGAGAGCTGTGCGAAAACACAGTGATATAGGGGATGCTACGAAAGATGCGCAAAAACACAGCGAAATAGTGGAAGGTATGAGAAATGCGCGAAAACGCAGCATTATATGGGAAGCTGTGGGAGGTGCACGAAAAGGGACCGAGAAAGGGGAAGGTATGAAAACTGTAAGAAAACACTGCAATATAGGGGAAGCTATGAGAGGTGCGTGATGCCCAGGTATATAGGAGAAGATATGAGAGGTGCACGAAAACACAGCGATGTAGGGGAAGCTATGCGAGGAGCGCCAGAGCACGGCGATTTAGGGGAAGCAATGAGAGGTGCGCAAAAACACAGCGGTTTGGGGGAACCTATGAGTGGTGCGCGAAAACATCGCAATATATGGGAAGCTATGAGAGGTGCGCGAAAACAAGGCGAAAAATGGGAAGCTATGGGAGGTCCGAAAAAACAGGGCGATATACGGGAAGTGATGAGAGGTGCACGAGAGCACAGAGACATTGGGGAAGCTATGAGAGGTGCATGAAAACAGAGCAATATAGGAGAAGCTATGACAGCTGCTTGACAACTCAGTGATATAGGGGAAGATATGAGAAGTGCGCTAATACACGACGATATAGGGGAATGTATGGGAGGTGCGTGAAAATACTGCGATATAGGGGAAGGTATGAGATGTGTGAGAAAACACAGTGATATAGGGGAATGTATGGGAGGTGCATGAAAACACGGCGATATAGGGGAAGGTATGAGATGTGTGAGAAAACACAGCGATATAGGGGAATGTATGGGAGGTGCATGAAAACACGGCGATATAGGGGAAGTTATGAGAGGTGCGCGAAAACACTGTGACACAGGGCAACTATGGGAGGTGTGCGAAAACACGGCGATATACGTGAAGGTATGAGAGGTGCGTGAAAACACGTTGATCTTGGGGAAGGTATGAGAGATGAGCGAAAACTCAGCTGAAAAGGGGAAGGTATCAGAGGTGCGTGAGAAAATGGCGATATAGTGGAAGGTATGAGAGGTGCTCGAAAACACAGCGATATATGGGAAGCTATAGGAGGTGCACGAAAACAGAGCGAGAAAGGGGAAGGTATGAGTGGTGTGAGAAAACACAGCCATATAGGGGGAGCTATAGGAGGTGCGTTATGACACGGCTATATATGGTGAAGGTATGAGAGGTGTGGGAAAACATAGTGGTGGAGGTGAAGCTATGCGAGGTGCGCGAAAACATTGCAATATATGGAAAGCTATGAGAGGTGCGCAAAAACACAGCGATAGAGGGGAAGGTATGAGAGGTGTGCGATAACACAACGATATAGGGGAAGCTATGAGAGGTGCGCTAAAACACTGCGATTTCGGGGAAGACATGAGAGGTGCCCGAAAACACATCCGTATAGCGATATAGGCGAAGTTATGAGAGGTGCGTGAAAACACAACGATAAATGGGAAGCTATGGGAGATGCACAAAAACAAAGCGATATAGGGGAAGGTATGAGAGGTGTGAGAAAACACAGCAATATAGGGGAAGCTATGAGAGGTGTGTGAAAACACAGCGATATATGAGAAGGTATGAGAGGTGCACGAAAACACAGCGATATATGGGAAGCTATGGGAGGTGCACGAAAACAGAGAGAGAAGGGGGAACGTATGAGAGCTGTCAGAAAACACAGCAATATAGGGGAAGCTATGGGAGGTGCATGAACGCACGGCGATGTAGGAGAAGATATGAAAGGTGCGCGAAAACACAGCGACGTAGGGGAAACTATGCAAGGTGCGCCAGAACATGGCGATATAGGGGAAGCTATGAGAGGTGCGCAAAAACCCAGCGATTTTGGCGAATCTATGAGAGGTCCGCGAAAACATCACAATATATGGGAAGCTATGAGAGGTGCGCGAAAACATGGTGAAAAATGGGAAGAAATGGGAGGTCCCTGAAAACATGGCAATACAGGGTAAGTTATGTGAGCTGCTTGATAACACAGCAATATAGAGGAAGTAATGAGATGTGCGCGAAAACACGGTGATACAGCGGAAGGTATGAGAGGTGAGCGAAAACAGAGCGCTATAGGGGAAGCCTTGGGATGTGAAATCACAGTGATATCGGGGAAGGCATGAGAGGTGCGTAAAAACACAGCGATTTGGGGGAATCTATCAGTAGTGCGCGAAAACATCACAATATATGGGAAGCTATGAGAGGTGCGCGAAAACATAGCGAAAAATGGGAAGCTGTGGGAGGTCCGTGAAAACAGGGCGATATAGGGGAAGTGGTGAGAGGTGCACGAGAGCACAGTGACATAGGGGAAGCTATGGGAGGTGCGTGAAAACAGAGCAATATAGGGGAAGCTATGACAGCTGCTTGATAACACAGTGATATAGGTCAAGATATCAGACGTGCGCGAAAATCCGGTGATATAGAGGAAGCTATGAGAGGTGAGCGAAAACACAGCGATATAGGGGAAGCCTTGGGAGGTGCGGGAAATCACAGCGATATAGGGTAATGTATGGGAAGTGCGTGAAAATTCTGTGATATAGGGGAAGGTATGTGATGTGTGAGAAAACATAGCGATGTAGGAGAAGCTATGCAAGTTTCGCCAGAATAAGGGGATATAGGGGAAGATATGGGAGGTGCGCGAAAACAGGGAGATATACGTGAAGGTATGAGAGGTGCTTTAATGCACGTCGATATAGCAAAATGTATGAGAGATGAGCGAAAACTCAGCTAAAAAAGGGAAGGTATGAGAGGTGTGCGAAAACACAGTGATTTTGGGGAAGCTATGAGAGGTGCGCGAAAATATTGCAATATATAGAAACCTATGAGAGGTGCACGAGAGCACAGCAATAGAGGGGAAGCTATGAGCGGTGTGCAATAACACAGCAAAAAAGGGGAAGGTATGGGAGGTGTACGAAAACATGGTGATATATGAGAAACTATGCGAGGTGCGTGAAAATACGGCGATATAGGGGAAGCAATGAGAGGTGCGCAGAAAAATTGCAATATATAGAAAGCTATGCGAGGTGTACGAAAACGCAGCGATTCGGGGGAAGCTATGAGAGGTGCGCGAAAAAATTGCAATATATAGAAAGCTATGAGAGGTGCACGAAAATACAGCGATAGAGTGGAAGGTATAGGAGGCACGCGAGAACACAACGATATAGGGGAAGCTATGCGATATGTGCGAATACACGGCAATACATGGAAAGCTATGAGAGGTGCGCGAAAACACGGCGAAAAATGGGAAGCTATGGGAGGTCCGTGAAAACAGGGCGATATAGGGGAAGTGAAGAGAGGTGCACAAGAGCACAGCGACATAGGGCAAGATATGAGAGGTGCGCGAAAACTCGGTGATATAGCGGAAGCTATGAGAGGTGAGCGAAAGCACAGGGATATAGAGGAAGCCTTGGAAGGAGCGCGAAATCACAGTGATATCGGGGATGGGATGAGAGGTGAGTGAAAACACAGCAATATAGGGGAATGTATGAGGTGTGTGAGAAAACACTGCAATATGGAGGAAGCTATGGGAGGTGCGCAAAAGCACGGCAACTTTGGCGAATCTATGAGAGGTCCGTGAAGACATCGCAATATATGGGAAGCTATGAGAGGTGCGCAAAAATATGGTGAAAAATGGGAAGCTATGGAAGGTCCCTGAAAACATAGCAATATAGGGGAAGTTATGTGAGCTGCTCGATAACACAGCGATAAAGGGGAAGTAATTAGATGTGCGTGAAAAATAGGTGGTATAGGGGAAGCTATGAGAGGTGAGCGAAAACACAGCAAAAAAGGAAAAGCGATATATTGGAAGGTATGGGAGGTGCATGAAAACAGAGCGACATAGGGGAAGGTATGAGAGGAACGCGAAAACACAGCGATTTGGGGAAAGCTATGAGAGGTGCACGAAAACATCGCAATATATAGGAAGATGTGAGAGGTGCGCGTAAGCAGGACGAAAAATGGGAAGCTATGCGTGGTGTGCGATTACATAGCGATATAGGGGAAAGTATGAGAGGTGCGCGAAAACATGGCGATATATGGGAAACTATGGGAGGTGCTTGAAAACAGTGCGATATGGGGGAAGGTATGAATGGTGAGCAAAAACACAGCGATGTACGGGAAGCTATGGGAGGTGTGCGAAAGCAGAGCTAAATAGGGGAAGTGATGAGAGGTGCAGAAGAGAACAGAGACATAAGGGAAGTTATGGAGGTGCGTGAAAACACAGTCATACGGGGAAGGTATCAGAAGTGCGCTAAAACACAGCAATATCAGGGAAGGGATGAGAAGTCTGCGAAAACACGTCGATATAGGGGAAGGTATGAAAGGTGTTCAAAATCATAGTGATATAGGGAAAGCTATGAGAGGTACACGAAAACACGGCGGTATACAAGAAGATATGAGAGTTGCGTGAAAACACGTCGATATAGGGGAAGGTATGCGAGGTGCCCAAAAACACAGAGACATAGGGGAATCTATGGGAGTTGTACAAAATCACAGCGATATAGTAGAAGGTATGGGTGGTGCATGAAAACACGGCGATATAGGGAAAGGTATGAGAGGTGCGCAAAAACACAGTGATATAGAGGAATCTATAGGAGGTGCGCAAATAAGCAACGATATATGGGAAGCTATGGGAGGTGCGCGATAACAGAGCGATATAGGGGAAGGTATGAGGGGTGTGCGAAAACACAGCGGTATAGGGGACTCTATGGGAGGTGCACAAAAACACAGCAATATAGGGGAAGGTATGGGAGGTGCACGAAAACACGGCGATATAGAGGAAGGTATGAGAGGTGCGCGAAAACAGCAGTGATATAGGGGAAGCTATGGGAGGTGCGCGAAAACATGGTGATATAGATGATTATATGAGAGGTCTGCGAAAAAGAGCAATTTGAGGGAAGCTATGAGAGGTGCACGAAAACATTGCAATATATGGAAAGCTATGAGAGGTGCACGAGAACACAGCGATAGAGGAGAAGCAATGAGAGGTGCACGAAAATACAGTGAAAAAGGGGAAGGTATGAGAGGTGCGGGAAAATACTGCGATATATGGGAAACTATGGGAGGTGCGTGAAAACAGGGCGATATCAGGGACGGTATGAGAGGTGTGCAAAAACACAGCGATATAGGGGAATCTATGGGAGGTGCGCGAAACCACAGCGATATAGGGGAAGGTATGGGTGGTGCACGAAAACACGGCGATATAGGGGAAAGTATGAGAGGTGCGCGAAAACACAATGATATAGGGGGAGGTATGAGAGGTGTGCGAAAACACAGTGATATAGAGGAATCTATAGAAGGTGCACGAAAACGCAACGATATATGGGAAGCTATGGGAGGTGCACGAAAACAGAGCGACATGGGGAAGGTATGAGGGGTGCGAGAAAACACAGCGATTTTGGGGAAGCTATGGGAGGTGCGTGAAAACACGGCAATATAGGAGAAAGTATGAGAGGAGTACGAAAACACATCGATGTACGGGAAGGCATGAGAGGTGCGCAAAAACCGTGATATAACGGAAGCTATTGGAGTTATGCAACAACACAGCAATATAGGGGAAGGTATGGATGGTGCACGAAAACACGGCAATATACGTGAAGGTATCAGAGGTGCGTGAAAACACATCGATATAGGGGAAGGTATGAGAAGTGCAGGAAAACACGGCGTTATAGGGGAAGCTATATGATAAGTGGTGAGCGAAAACACAGCAATATGGGGAAGGTATGAGAGGTGCACGAAAACACAGTGATATAGGGGAAGTCATGGGAGGTGCACAAAAACACGGCGATATACGTGAAGGTATGAGAGGTTTGTGAAAACACGTCGGTATATGAAAAGGTGAAGGTAGGAGTGATGCGCGATTTAGGCAAAGCTGTGAGAGGTGAGCAAAAACACGGCGATATAGGGGACTCTATGGGAGGTGCACGAAAACACAGCGATATAGGGGAAGTCATGAGAGGTGCAAGTAAACACAGTGATTTGGGGGATTCTATGAGAGGTGCACGAAAACATTGCAATATATGTTAAGCTATAAGAGGTGTACGAGAACACAGCAATATAGGGGAAGGTATGGGAGGTGCACGAAAAGACGGCGATAAAGGGGAAGGTGTGAGAGGTGAGCGAAAACAGCAGTGATATAGGGGAAGCGATGAGAGGTGCACGAAAACTCAGAAATTAGAGGATGGAATGAGCGGAGCGTGAAAACGTAGGGATATACGGGTAAGTATGCAAGATGCATGAAAACACAGTGATATAGGGAATGTATGAGAGGTGCGCGAAAACACAACGATATAGGGGAAGTTATGAGAGGTGCGCGAAAACACAGCGATATATGGGAAGCTATGGGAGGTGCTTGATAACAGAGCGATATTGGGGAAGGAATGAGCGGTGCGAGAAAACACAGTGATGTAGGGGAAACTATGGTTGGTGCGTGAAAACACAGCGATATAGGAGAAAGTATGAGAGGAGCAGGAAAACACAGCAATGTACGGGAAGGTATGAGAGGTGCGCAAAAACACAGCGATATATGGGAAGCTATGGGAGGTGTACGACAACAGACAGATATAAGGGACGGTATCTGACGTGTGAGAAAACACAGCGATATACGGGAAGCTGTGGGAGGTGCGTGAAACATTGCGATATAGGAGAAGGTATGAGAGATACGTGAAAACACAGCGATGTTGGGGAAGCTATGAGAGGGGTGCAAAAACAGCGATACAGCAGAAGCTATGGGAGGTACGTGACAACACAGGAATATCAGGGAAGGTATGGAAGGTGCGTGAAAACACGGTGATATACGTGAAGGTATCAGAGGTGCGTGAAAACACGGCAATATGGGGGAAGCTATAAGAGGTGAGCGAAAACACAGCAATATAGGGGAAGGTATGAGAGGTGTGCGAAAACACAATGATATTGGGGAAGCTATGGGAGGTGCGGTAAAACACAGCGATATAGGGTAAAGTATGAGATGTGTGCGAAAACAGCGATATAGGGGAAACTATGGGAGTTTTGCGAAAATACAGCGATATAGGGGAAGGGATGAGAGGTGGGTGAAAACACAGTGATATAGGGGAATCTATGGGAGGTGTGCGAAAACAGAGCGATATAGCGGAAGGCATGGGAGGAGCACGAAATCACGGCGATATAGGGGAAGGCATGAAAAGTGCGCAATAACCCAGTGATATTGGGGAAGCTATGGGAGGTGCGCGAAATCATGGTGATATACGTGATGTTATGAGAGGTGCACGAAAATACAGCAATTTGAGGGAAGCTGTGAGAGGTACGCGAAAACATTGCAGTATATGGAAAGCTATGAGAGGTGCACGAGAACACAGTGATAGAGGGGAAGCAATGAGAGGTGCGCGATAACACCGTGAAAAGGGGGAGGGTATGAGAGTTGCGGGAAAACACGGCGATATATGGGAAACTATGGGAGGTGTGCGATAACACGTCGATACAGGGGAAGCGATGAGAGGTGCACAAAAACACAGCGATATAGGTGGATCTATGGGAGGTGTGCAAAACCACAGCGACATAGGGGGAGGTATGAGAGGTGTGCGAAAACACAATGATATAGAGGAATCTATAGGAGGTGTACGAAAATGCAGCGATATATGGGAAGCTTATATCGCTGCAATAACAGAGCGATATAGGGGAAGGTATGAGAGGTGCGAGAAAACACAGCAATGTAGAGGAAGCTATGAGAGGTGCGCGAAAACAGTGATGTAGCAGAAGCTATGTGAGGTGTGCAAAAACACGACGATATATGTGAAGTTATGTGAGCTGCGTGAAAGCACGTCGATACAGGGGAAGCGATGAGAGGTGCACGAAAACTCAGCAATATAGAGGACTGTATGAGCGGAGAGTGAAAACGCAGGGATATAGGGATAGATATGCAAGATGCATGAAAACACAGTAATATAGGGAAGGTATGAGAGCTGTGTAAAAACACAATGATATAGGGGAAGGTATGAGAGGTGGGCGAAAACACAGCGATATATGGGAATCTATAGGAACTGAGCGAAAACAGAGCGATATAGGGGACGGTATCAAAGGTGAGAGAAAACACAGAGATAGAGGGGAACCTATGGGATGTGTGTGAATACATTGCGATATAGGAGAAGGTATTAGAGGTACGTGAAAACACAGCGATGTTGCGGAATTTATGAGAGGTGCGCGAAAACAGCGATATAGTGGAAGCTATGAGAGCTACGTGACAACACAGCAATATAGGGGAAGGTATGGGAGGTGCTCGAAAAGACGTCGATATAGGAGAAGGTATGAGAGGCGCACGATAAAACGGCGATATAGGGGAAGCTGTAAGAGGTGAGCGAAAACACAGCAATATAGGGGATGGTATGAGAGGTGTGTGAAAACACAGCGATATAGGGGAAGGTGTGGGAGGTGCACGAAATCACAGCGATATATGGGAAGGTATGAGAGGTGCGCAAAAACATAGCGATATAGAGGAAGGTATGGGAGGTGCGTCAAACAAGGCGTTATACGGGAAGGTATTAGAGGTGTGCAAAAACACAGCGATATAGGGGAATCTATGGGAGGTGCGTGAAACCACAGCGATATAGGCGAAGGTATGGGTGGTACGTGAAAACAGGGTGTTATAGGGGAAGGTATTCGAGGTGCGCAAAAACACAGCGATATAGGGGAATCTACGAGAGGTGCACGAAAACACGTCGATACAGGGGAAGCGATGAGAGGTGCACGAAAACTCAGCAATATAGAGGATGGTATGAGCGGAGAGTGAAAACGCAGGGATATAGGGGTAGGTATGCAAGATGCATGAAAACACATTGGTATAGGGAAGGTATGAGAGCTGCGCGAAAACACAACGATATAGGGGAAGGTATGACAGGTGCGCAAAAGCACAGTGATATAGAGGAATCTATAGGAGGTGCGCGAATACGCAGCGATATATGGGAAGCTATGGGAGGTGTGCGATAACAGAGCGATATGGGGACAGTATTAGAGGTGGGAGAAAACGCAGCAATATAGGGGAAGCTATGGGAGGTGTGTGAAAACATTGCGATATAGGAGAAGGTATGAGAGGTACGCGAAAACATGGCGAAATAGGGGAAGATATGAGAGGTGCGCGTAAACACAGCGATTTGGGGGAATCTATGAGAGGTGCACGAAAACATTGCAATATATGTTAAGCTATGAGAGGTGTACGAGAGCACAGCGATATGGGGGAAGGTGTGGGAGGTGCACGAAAACTCGGCGATATAGGGGACGATATGAGAGTGCGCAAAAACACAGCGATATAGGGGAAGGTATGGGTGGTACGTGAAAACAGGGCGTTATAGGGGAAGGTATTCGAGGTGTGCAAAAAGACGTCGATATAGGGGAAGGTATGAGAGGTGTGCGAAAACACAGCGTTATAGGGGAAGCTATGGGAGCTGTGTGAAAACAGGGTGACGTAGGGGAATGTATGAGAGGTGCAGGAAAACACGGCGATATATGGGAAATTATGGGAGGTGCGTGGAAAAAGGGCGATATAGTGGTGGCATGAGAGGTGCGCAAAAACACAGCGATATAGGGGAAGCTATGGGAGGTGCGTGAATCCACATCGATATAGGGGAAGGTATGGGTGGTGCACGAAAAAACGGCGATATAGGGGAAGAAATGAGATGTGCGCTAAATCACAACGATATAGGGGGAGATATGAGAGGTGTGCGAAAACACAGTGATGTAGAGGAATCTATAGGAGGTGCGCGAAAACGCAGCGATATATGGGAAGCTATTGGAGGTGCGCAATAATAGAGTGATATAGGGGATGGTATGAGAGGTGCGAGAAAACATAGCGATATAGGGGAATCTATGGTAGGTGTGTGAAAACATGGCGATATAGGAGAAAGAATGAGAGGTGTACGAAAAAAAATCGATGTACGGGAAGCTATGAGATGTGCGCGAAAACAGTGATATAGCGGTAGCTATGGGAGTTACGCGACAACACAGCAATATAGGGGAAGGTATGGGAGGTGCGTGAAAACACGACGCTATACGTGAAGGTATCCGAGGTGCGTGAAAACTCGTCGATATAGGGGAGGGTATGAGAGGTGCAAGAAAACACAGCAATATAGGGGAAGCTATAAGAGGTGAGCAAAAACACAGCAATATAGGGGAAGGTCTGAGAAGTGTGAGAAAGCACAATGATATTGGGGAAGCGATGGGAGGTGCGGCAAAACACAACGTTATAAGGCAAGGTATAAGAGGTGCGTGAAAACACAGCAATATAGGGGAAGCTATGGGAGGTGCTCGAAAACACGGTGATATACGTGAATGTATGAGAGGTGCGTAAAAACACGTCGATATAGGGGAAGGTATGAGAGATGAGGGAAAACTCAGCTAAAAAGGGGAAGGTATGAGTGATGCGTGAGAACACGACGATATAGACAAAGCTATGAGAGGTGAGAAAAAACACAGCGATATGGGGGAAGGTATGCGAGGTGCGCGAAAACACGGCGATATGGAGTTAGCTGTGAGAGGTGCGCGTAAACACAGCGATTTAGGGAATCTATGAGAGGTGCACGAAAACATTGCAATATATGTTAAGCTATGAGAGGTGCACGAAAACATTGCAATATATGTTAAGCTATGAGAGGTGTACGAGAACACAGTGATATAGCGGAAGGTGTGGGAGGTGCACAAAATCACAGCGATATAGGGGAAGGTATGAGAGGCGTGCAATAACACAATGAAAAAGGGGACGGTATGAGAGGTGCACAAAAACACAGCGATATAGGGTAATCTATGGGAGGTGCGCGAAACCACAGCGATATAGGGGAAGGTATGGGTGGTGCACGAAAAAACGGCGATATAGGGGAAGGTATGAGAGGTGCGCTAAGTCACAACGATATAGGGGGAGGTATGAGAGGTGTGCGAAAACACAGTGATATAGAGTAATCTATAGGAGGTGCGGGAAAACGCAGCGATATATGGGAAGCTATGGGAGGTGCGCAATAACAGAGCGATATAGGGGAAGGTATGAGGGGTGCGAGAAAACATAGCGATATAAGGGAATCTATGGGAGGTGCGTGAAATCACGGCGATATAGAGAAAGAATGAGAGATGTACGAAAACACATCGATGTACGGGAAGCTATGAGATGTGCGCGAAAACAGTGAATATGCAGTAGCTATGGGAGTTACGCGACAACACAGCAATATAGGGGAAGGTATGGGGGGTGTGCGAAAACACGACGACATACGTGAAGGTATCAGAGGTGCAAGAAAACTCGGCAATATAGGGGAAGCTATAAGAGGTGAGCAAAAATACAGCAATATAGGGGAATGTTTGAGAAGTGTGCGAAAACACAATGATATTGGGGAAGCAATGGGAGGTGCGGTAAAACACAACGATATAGGGCAAGGTATAAGAGGTTCGCGAAAACACAGCGATATAGGGGAAGCTATGGGAGGTGTACGAAAACACGGTGATATACGTGAAGGTATGAGAGGTGCGTAAAAACACGTCGATATAGGGGAATGTATGAGAGATGAGGGAAAACTCAGCTAAAAGGGGAAGGTATGAGTGATGCGCAAGAACACGGCGATATAGGCAAAGCTATGAGAGGTGAGCAAAAACACCGTGATATAGGGGAAGGTATGCGAGGTGCGTGAAAACACGGCGATATAGGGTTAGCTGTGAGAGGTGCGCGTAAACACAGTGATTTAGGGAATCTATGAGAGGTGCACAAAAACATTGCAAGATATGTTAAGCTATGAGAGGTGTACGGGAACACAGCGATATAGGGGAAGGTGTGGGAGATGCACGAAATCACAGCGATATAGGGGAAGGTATGGGAGGTGCGTCAAAACAAGGCGTTATACGGGAAGGTATTAGAGGTGTGCAAAAACACAGCGATATAGGGGAATCTATGGGAGGTGCGCGAAACCACAGTGATATAATGGAAGGTATGAGTGGTGCACGAAAACACGGCGATAAAGGGGAATGAATGAGAGGTGCGTGAAAACACAACGATATAGAGGAATCTATAGGAGGTGTGTGAAAATGCAGCGATATATGGGAAGCTATGGGATGTGCGCAATAACAGAGCGATATAGGGGAAGGTATGAGGGGTGCGAGAAAACACAGCAATGTAGGGGAAGCTATGAGAGGTGCGCGAAAACAGTGATATAGCGGAAGCTATGGGAGGTGTGCGAAAACACGGCCATATACCTGAAGATATGTGAGCTGCGTGAAAACACGTCGATACAGGGGAAGCGATGAGAGGTACACGAAAACTCAGCAATATCGAAGATGGTATGAGCGGAGAGTGAAAACGCAGGGATATAGGGGTAGATATGCAAGATGCATGAAAACACACTAATATAGGGAAGGTATATGAGGTGCGCGAAAACACAACGATATAGGGGAAGGTATGAGAGGTGCCCAAAAACACAGTCATATAGAGGAATCTGTAGGAGGTGCGCAAAAACGCAGCGATATGGGAAGCTATGGGAAGTGAGTGATAACAGAGCGATATAGGGGACGGTATCAAAGGTGGGATAAAACACAGCGATATAGGGGAACCTATGGGAGGTGTGTGAAAACATTGCGATATAGGAGAAGGTATTAGAGGTACGCGAAAACACAGCGATGTTGGGGAAGTTATGGGAGGTATGCGACAACAGAGCAATATAGGGGAAGGTATGGGAGGTGTGCGAAAACACGTCGATATAGAGGAAGGTATGAGAGGCGCACGATAACACGGCGATATAGGGGAAGCTATAAGAGGTGAGCGAAAACACAGCAATATAGGGGAAGGTATGAGAGGTGCGCAAAAACACAGCGATATAGGGGAATCTATGGGATGTGCACAAAAGCACGGCAATATAGGGCAAGGTATGGGAGGTGCGGGAAAAATGGTGAGAAACGTGATGTTATGTGAGGTGCGCGAAAACAGAGCAATTTGAAGGAAGCTATGAGAGGTGCGTGAAAACATTGCAATATATGGAAAGCAATCAGAGGTGCACGAGAACACAGCGATAGAGGGGAAACAATGAGAGGTGCGCAATAACACAATGAAAAAGGGGACGGTATGAGAGGTGCACAAAAACACAGCGATATAGGGTAATCTATGGGAGGTGCGCGAAACCACAGCGATATAGGGGAAGGTATGGGTGGTGCACGAAAATAGGGTGATATAGGGGAAGGTATGAGAGGTGCGCGAAAACACAACGATATTGGGGGAGGTATGAGAGGTATGCCAAAACACAGTGATATAGAGGAATCTATAGGAGGTGTGCGAAAACGCAGCGACATATGGGAAGCTATGGGAGGTGCGCAAAACAGAGCGATATAGGGTAAGGTATCAAAGGTTGGAGAAAACACAACGATATAGGGGAAGCTATGGGAGGTGCGTGAAAACACGGCGATATAGGAGAAGGCATTAGAGGTACGCGAAAACACAGCGATGTTGGGGAAGTTATGAGAGGTACGCGAAAACAGCGATATAGTGGAAGCTATGGGAGGTACGCGAAAACACAGCAATATAGGATAAGTTATGGGAGGTACGCGAAAACACGGTGACATACGTGAAGGTATCAGAGGTGCGTGAAAACATGTCGATATAGGGGAAGGTATTAGAAGCGCACGAAAACACGGCAATATAGTGGAAGCTATAAGAGGTGAGTGAAAACACAGCAAAATAGGGGAAGGTATGAGAGGTGTGCAAAAACACAGCGATATAGGGGAAGCTATGGGAGCTGCGTGAAAACAGTGCGATAGAGGGGAAGGTACGAGAGGTGTGCAAAAAAACAACAATATAAGGGAATCTATGGGATGTGCGTGAAAACACAGCGATATAGGGGAAGGTATGAGAGGTGCGTGAAAACAGGGCGTTATAGTGGAACTTTATAGAGGTGCGCAAAAACACAGCGATATAGGGGAATCTATGAGAGGTGCATGAAAACAGAGCAATTTGAGGGAAGGTATGAGAAGTGCGCGAAAACACACTGAGATAGGGGAAGCTATGAGAGGTGCGCGAAAACATGGTGATGCACGTGATGTTATGAGAGCTGCGCGCAAACAGTGATATAGCGGAAGCTATGGAAGTTACGCGACAACACAGCAATATAGGAGAAGGTACGGGAGGTGTGCGAAAACAGAACAATTTGAGGGAAGCTATGAGAGGTGAGCGAAAACATTGCAATATATGGAGAGCTATTAGAAGTACATGAGAACATAGCGATAGAGGGGAAGCTATGAGAGGTGCGCGATAACACAGTGAAAAAGGGAAAGGTGTGAGAGGTGCGGGAAAACACGGCGATATATGGGAAACTTTGGGAGGTGCGTGAAAACAGGGTGATATAGGAGAAAGTACGAGAGGAATATGAAAACACATCGATGTACGGGAAGCTATGAGAGCTGCGCGAAAACAGTGATATAGCGGAAGCTATGGAAGTTATGCAACAACACAGCAATATAGGGGAAGGTATGGGAGGTGCGCAAAAACACGGCGATATAGGGAAAGCTATGAGACGTGTATGTAAACACAGTGATATAGGGGAAGCTATGGAAGGTGCGCAAAAACATGGTGATATACCTGATGATATGAGAGGTGTGCGAAAACATTGCAATATATGGAAAGCTATGAGAGGTGCAGGAGAACACAGTGATAGAGGGGAAGCTATGAGAGGTGCGGGAAAATGCAACGATATAGGTTAAGGTATGAGAGGTGCGAGAAAACACAGCAATATAGGGGAAGCAATGGGAGGTGCACGAAAACACGGCTATATACGTGAAGCTATGAGAGGTGCATGAAAACATGTCGATATAGGGGAAGGTTTGAGAGATTAGCGAAAACATAGCTAAATAGGGGAAGGTATGAGTGATGCGCGAGAACATGGAGATATAGGCAAAGCTGTGAGAGGTGAGCAAAAACACAGTGATATAGGGAAAGATATGCGAGGTGCGCGAAATCACGGTGATATAGGGGAAGCTATGAGAGATGTGCGTAAACACAGCGATTTGGGGAAATCTATGAGAGGTGCACAAAAACATTGCAATATATGTTAAGCTATGAGAGGTGTACGAGAATAAAAAGATATAGGGGAAGGTGTGGGAGGTGCACGAAAACATGGCGATACAGGGGAAGATATAAGAGGTGAGCGAAAACACAGCGATATAGGGGAAGCTATGAGCGGTGCGCAAAATCACAGCGATATAGTGGAAGGTATGAGAGGTGCACAAAATCACAGAGATACAGGGGAAGGTATGGGAGGTGCGTGAACACAGGGCTTTATAGGGGAAGGTATTAGAGGTGCGCAAAAATACAGCGATATAGGGGAATGTATGAGAGGTGCGTGAAAACAGGGCGTTATAGTGGAACTTATTAGAGGTCGCAAAAACACAGTGATATAGGGGAATCTATGGGAGGTGCACGAAAACACGGCCATATAGGGGAAGGTATGAGAGGTGCGCGCAAGCATGGTGATATACGTGATGTTATGAGAGGTGCACGGAAACAGAGCAATTTGAGGGAAGCTAAGAGAGGTGAACGAAAACATTGCAATATATGGAGAGCTATGAGAGGTGCATGAGAACACAGTGACAGAGGGGAAGCTATGAGGGGTGCGGGAAAATGCAACGATATAGGGTAAGTTATGAGAGGAGCGCGAAAACACAGCAATATAGGGGAAGCTATGGGAGGTGCACGAAAACACGGCTATATACGTGAAGCTATGAGAGGTGCGTGAAAACACGTCGATATGGGGGAAGGTATGAGAGATTAGGGAAAGCTCAGCTAAAAAGGGGAAGTTATGAGTGATGCACGAGAACACGGCAATATAGAAACATAGAAACATAGAAAATAGGTGCAGGAGCAGGCCATTCGGCCCTTCGAGCCTGCATTGCCATTTATTATGATCCTGGCTGATCATCCAACTCAGAACCCCGCCCCAGCCTTCCCTCCATACCCCCTGATCCCCGTAGCCACAAGAGCCATATCTAACTCCCTCTTAAATATAGTCAATGAACTGGCCTCAACTGTTTCCTGTGGCAGAGAATTCCACAGATTCACCACTCTCTGTGTGAAGAAGTTTTTCCTAATCTCGGTCCTAAAAGGTTTCCCCTTTATCCTCAAACTGTGACCCCTTGTTCTGGACTTCCCCAACATCGGGAACAATCCTCCTGCATCTAGCCTGTCCAATCCCTTTAGGATTTTATACGTTTCAATCAGATCCACCTTCAATCTTCTAAATTCCAACGAGTACAAGCCCACTTCATCCAGTCTTTCTTCATATGAAAGTCCTGCCATCCCAGGAATCAATCTGGTAAACCTTCTTTGTACTCCCTCTATGGCAAGGATGTCTTTCCTCAGATTAGGGGACCAAAACTGCACACAATACTCCAGGTGTGGTCTCACCAAGGCCTTGTACAACTGCAGTATTACCTCCCTGCTCCTGTACTCGAATCCTCTCGCTATAAATGCCAGCATACCATTCACCTTTTTCACTACCTGCTGTACCTGCATGCCCACTTTCAATGACTGGTGTATAATGACTCCCAGGTCTCGGTGCACCTCCCCTTTTCCTAATCGGCCACCATTCAGATAATAATCTGTTTTCCTATTTTTGCCACCAAAGTGGATAACTTCACATTTATCCACATTAAATTGCATCTGCCATGAATTTGCCCACTCACCCAACCTATCCAAGTCACTCTGCATCCTCTTAGCATCCTCCTCACAGCTAACACTGCCACCCAGCTTCGTGTCATCCGCAAACTTGGAGATGCTGCATTTAATTTCCTCATCCAAGTCATTAATATATATTGTAAACAACTGGTGTCCCAGCACTGAGCCTTGCGGTACCCCACTAGTCACCGCCTGCCATTCTGAAAAGGTCCCATTTATTCCCACTCTTTGCTTCCTGTTTGCTAACCAATTCTCCATCCACATCAATACCTTACCCCCAATACCGTGTGCTTTAAGTTTGCACACTAATCTCCTGTGTGGGACCTTGTCAAAAGCCTTTTGAAAATCCAAATATACCACATCCACTGGTTCTCCCCTATCCACTCTGCTAGTTACATTCTCAAAAAGTTCTATGAGATTCGTCAGACATGATTTTCCTTTCACAAATCCATGCTGACTTTGCCCGATGATTGCACCGCTTTCCAAATGTGCTGTTATCACATCTTTGATAACTGACTCCAGCAGTTTCCCCACCACCGACGTTAGGCTAACCGGTCTGTAATTCCCTGGTTTCTCTCTCCCTGCTTTTTTAAAAAGTGAGGTTACATTAGCCACCCTCCAATCCTCAGGAACTAGTCCAGAATCTAACGAGTTTTGAAAATTTATAACTAATGCATCCACTATTTCTTGGGCTACTTCCTTAAGCACTCTAGGGTGCAGACCATCTGGCCCTGGGGATTTATCTGCCTTCAATCCCTTCAATTTACCTAACACCACTTCCCTACTAACAAGTATTTCGCTCAGTTCCTCCATCTCACTGGACCCTCTGTCCCCTACTATTTCTGGAAGATTATTTATGTCCTCCTTAGTGAAGACAGAACCAAAGTAATTATTCAATTGGTCTGCCATGTCCTTGCTCCCCATAATCAATTCACCTGTTTCTGTCTGTAGGGGACCTACATTTGTCTTTACCAGTCTTTTCTTTTTTACATATCTATAAAAGCTTTTACAGTCAGTTTTTATGTTCCCTGCCGGTTTTCTCTCATAATCTTTTTTCCCTTTCCTAATATAGGCAAACAGTGATATTGTGGAAGGTGCTATGGGAGGTGCACGAAAACACGGCTATATACATGAAGCTATGAGAGGTGTGTGAAAACACATCGATATATAGGAAGCTATGAGAGATTAGCGAAAACTCAGCTAAAAAGGGGAAGATATGAGAGATGCGTGAGAACATGGCGATATAGGCAATGCTATGAGAGGTGAACGAAAAACACAGCAATATAGGGGAAGTTATGCGAGGTGCGCGATAATACGGCGATATAGGGGAAGCTATGAGACGTGCGTGTAAACACAGTGATATAGCGGAAGGTATGGGAGGTGCGCGAAAACATGGTGATATACGTGATGTTATGAGAGGTGCACGAAAACACAGCAATATAGGGGAAGCTATGGGAGGTGCACGGAAACACGACGATATACGTGAAGCTATGAGAGGTGCGTGAAAACACGTCGATATAGGGGAAGGTATGAGAGATTAGCGAAAACTCAGCTAAAAAGGGGAAGGTATGAGTGATGCGCGAGAACACGGCGATATAGACAAAGCTATGAGAGGTGAGCAAAAACACAGTGATATAGGGAAAGATATGCGAGGTGCGCGAAAACACGGCAATATAGGGGGAGCTATGAGAGGTGCGCGTAAACACAGCGATTTGGGCGAACCTATGAGAGGTGCACAAAAACATTGTAATATATGTTAAGCTATGAGAGGTGTACG
>NW_027278129.1:0-19269 GCF_030028105.1 Mobula birostris
GTGGGAGATCTGTACAGGGACCGGTGCCTCTCGGGGGGAGATCTGTACACTGACCGGGTGTCCTCTCGTGGGACATCTGTACACTGACCGGTGTCTCTCAGTGGGAGATCTGTACACTGACCGGTGCCTCTCAGTGGGAGATCTGTACACTGACCCGTGTCTCTCAGTGGGAGATCTGTACGGTGACCGGTGCCTCTCGGGGGAGATCTGTACATTGACCGGTGTCTCTCAGGGGGAGATCTGTACACTGACCGGTGTCTCTCAGTGGGAGATCTGTACACTGACGGTGTATCTCAAGGGGAGATCTGTACACTGACCGGTGTCTCTCAGGGGGAGATCTGTACACTGACCGGTGTCTCTCAGTGGAAGATCTGTACACTGACCGGTGTATCTCAGAGGGAGATCTGTACACTGACCGGTGTCTCTCAGTGGGAGATCTGTACACTGACCGGTGTCTTTCAGTGGGAGATCTGTACACTAACGCGGTGTCTCTCAGTGGGAGATCTGTACTCTGACCGGTGTCTCTCAGAGGGAGATCTGTACACTGACCGGTGTCTCTCAGGGGGAGATCTGTACACTGACCGGTGTCTCTCAGGGGGAGATCTGTACACTGAACTGTGTCTCTAAGTGGGAGATCTGTATACTGACCGGTGTCTCTCAGGGGGAGGTCTGTACACTGACCGGTGTCTCTCAGGGGGAGATCTGTACACTGACCGGTGTCTCTCAGAGGGGATCAGTACACTGACCGGTGACTCTCAGTGGGAGATCTGTACACTGACCTGTGTGTCTCAGTGGGAGATCTGTACACTGACCGGTGTCTCTCAGGGGGAGATATGTACACTGACCGGTGTCTCTCAGTGAGATCTGTACACTGACCGGGTGTCTCTCAGTGAGATCTGTACACTGACTGGTGTCTCTCAGTGGGAGATCTGTACACTGACCGGTGTCTCTCAGGGGTAGGTCTGTACACTGACCAGTGTCTCTCAGGGGGAGATCTGTACACTGACCGGTGTCTCTCAGGGGGAGATCTGTACACTGACCCGTGTCACTCAGGGGGAGATCCGTAAGACTGACTGATGTCTCTCAGTGGGAGACTGTACACTGACCTGTGTCTCTCAGTGGGAGATCTGTACACTGACCAGTGTCTCTCAGTGGGAGATCTGTACTCTGGCCAGTGTCTCTCAGTGGGAGATCTGTACACTGACCAGTGTCTCTCAGTGGGAGATCTGAACACTGACCGGTATCTCTCAGGGGGAGATCGGTACACTGACTGGTGTCTCTAAGGGGGAGATCTGTACACTGACCGGTGTCTCTAAGAGGGAAATCGGTACACTGACCGGTGTCTCTCAGGGGCAGATCTGTACACTGACCGGTGTCTCTCAGGGGGAGATCTGTACACTGACCGGTGTCACTCAGGGGGAGATCTGTACACTGACCGGTGTCTCTCAGGGGGAGATCTGTACTCTGACCGGTGTCTCTCAGGGGGAGATCTGTGCACTGACCGGTGTCTCTCAGGGGGAGATCTGTACACTGACCGGTGTCTCTCAGTGGGTGATCTGTACAGTGACCGCTGCCTCTCGGGAGAGATCTGTACATTGACCGGTGTCTCTCAGTGGGAGATCTGTACACTGACCGGTGTCTCTCAGGGGGAGATCTGTACACTGACCGGTGCCTCTCAGGGGGAGATCTGTACACTGACCGGTGTCTCTCTGTGGGAGATCTGTACACTGACCAGTGTCTCTCAGTGGGAGATTTGTACACTGACCAGTGTCTCTCAGTGGGAGATCTGTATAGTGACCGGTGTCTCTCAGTGGGAGATCTGTACACTGACCGGTGTCTCTCAGTGGGAGATCCGTACACTGACCGGTGCCTCTCAGCAGGAGATCCGTACACTGACCAGTGTCACTCAGGGGGAGATCCGTACACTGACTGATGTCTCTCAGTGGGAGATCTGTACACTGACCTGTGTCTCTCAGTGGGAGATCTGTACACTGACCAGTGTCTCTCAGTGGGAGATCTGTACTCTGGCCAGTGTCTCTCAGTGGGAGATCTGTACACTGACCAGTGTCTCTCAGTGGGAGATCTGAACACTGACCGGTATCTCTCAGGGGGAGATCTGTACACTGACCGGTGTCTCTCAGTGGGAGATCTGTACAGTGACCGCTGCCTCTCGGGAGAGATCTGTACATTGACCGGTGTCTCTCAGTGGGAGATCTGTACACTGACCGGTGTCTCTCAGGGGGAGATCTGTACACTGACCGGTGTCTCTCTGTGGGAGATCTGCACACTGACCGGTGTCTCTCAGTGGGTGATCTGTACAGTGACCGGTGCCTCTCAGGGGGAGATCTGTACATTGACCGGTGCCTCTCAGTGGGAGATCTGTACACTGACCGGTGTCTCTCAGTGGGGAGATCTATACACTGACCCGTGTCTCTCAGTGGGAGATCTGTACAGGGACCGGTGCCTCTCGGGGGAGATCTGTACACTGACCGGTGTCTCTCGTGGGACATCTGTACACTGACCGGTGTCTCTCAGTGGGAGATCTGTACACTGACCGGTGCCTCTCAGTGGGAGATCTGTACACTGACCCGTGTCTCTCAGTGGGAGATCTGTACGGTGACCGGTGCCTCTCGGGGGAGATCTGTACATTGACCGGTGTCTCTCAGGGGGAGATCTGTACACTGACCGGTGTCTCTCAGTGGGAGATCTGTACACTGACGGTGTATCTCAAGGGGAGATCTGTACACTGACCGGTGTCTCTCAGGGGGAGATCTGTACACTGACCGGTGTCTCTCAGTGGAAGATCTGTACACTGACCGGTGTATCTCAGAGGGAGATCTGTACACTGACCGGTGTCTCCCAGTGGGAGATCTGTACACTGACCGGTGTCTTTCAGTGGGAGATCTGTACACTAACCGGTGTCTCTCAGTGGGAGATCTGTACTCTGACCGGTGTCTCTCAGAGGGAGATCTGTACACTGACCGGTGTCTCTCAGGGGGAGATCTGTACACTGACCGGTGTCTCTCAGGGGGAGATCTGTACACTGAACTGTGTCTCTAAGTGGGAGATCTGTATACTGACCGGTGTCTCTCAGGGGGAGGTCTGTACACTGACCGGTGTCTCTCAGGGGGAGATCTGTACACTGACCGGTGTCTCTCAGAGGGGATCAGTACACTGACCGGTGACTCTCAGTGGGAGATCTGTACACTGACCTGTGTGTCTCAGTGGGAGATCTGTACACTGACCGGTGTCTCTCAGGGGGAGATATGTACACTGACCGGTGTCTCTCAGTGAGATCTGTACACTGACCGGTGTCTCTCAGTGAGATCTGTACACTGACTGGTGTCTCTCAGTGGGAGATCTGTACACTGACCGGTGTCTCTCAGGGGGGAGGTCTGTACACTGACCAGTGTCTCTCAGGGGGAGATCTGTACACTGACCGGTGTCTCTCAGGGGGAGATCTGTACACTGAACGGTGTCACTCAGGGGGAGATCCGTACACTGACTGATGTCTCTCAGTGGGAGACTGTACACTGACCTGTGTCTCTCAGTGGGAGATCTGTACACTGACTGGTGTCTCTAAGGGGGAGATCTGTACACTGACCGGTGTCTCTAAGAGGGAAATCGGTACACTGACCGGTGTCTCTCAGGGGCAGATCTGTACACTGACCGGTGTCTCTCAGGGGGAGATCTGTACACTGACCGGTGTCACTCAGGGGGAGATCTGTACACTGACCGGTGTCTCTCAGGGGGAGATCTGTACTCTGACCGGTGTCTCTCAGGGGGAGATCTGTGCACTGACCGGTGTCTCTCAGGGGGAGATCTGTACACTGACCGGTGTCTCTCAGTGGGTGATCTGTACAGTGACCGCTGCCTCTCGGGAGAGATCTGTACATTGACCGGTGTCTCTCAGTGGGAGATCTGTACACTGACCGGTGTCTCTCAGGGGGAGATCTGTACACTGACCGGTGCCTCTCAGGGGGAGATCTGTACACTGACCGGTGTCTCTCTGTGGGAGATCTGTACACTGACCAGTGTCTCTCAGTGGGAGATTTGTACACTGACCAGTGTCTCTCAGTGGGAGATCTGTATAGTGACCGGTGTCTCTCAGTGGGAGATCTGTACACTGACCGGTGTCTCTCAGTGGGAGATCCGTACACTGACCGGTGCCTCTCAGCAGGAGATCCGTACACTGACCAGTGTCACTCAGGGGGAGATCCGTACACTGACTGATGTCTCTCAGTGGGAGATCTGTACACTGACCTGTGTCTCTCAGTGGGAGATCTGTACACTGACCAGTGTCTCTCAGTGGGAGATCTGTACTCTGGCCAGTGTCTCTCAGTGGGAGATCTGTACACTGACCAGTGTCTCTCAGTGGGAGATCTGAACACTGACCGGTATCTCTCAGGGGGAGATCGGAACACTGACCGGTGTCTCTAAGGGGGAGATCTGTACACTGACCGGTGTCTCTAAGAGGGAAATCGGTACACTGACCGTTGTCTCTCAGGGGCAGATCTGTACACTGACCGGTGTCTCTCAGGGGGAGATCTGTACACTGACCGGTGTCACTCAGGGGGAGATCTGTACACTGACCGGTGTCTCTCAGGGGGAGATCTGTACTCTGACCGGTGTCTCTCAGGGGGAGATCTGTGCACTGACCGGTGTCTCTCAGGGGGAGATCTGTACACTGACCGGTGTCTCTCAGTGGGAGATCTGTACAGTGACCGCTGCCGCTCGGGAGAGATCTGTACATTGACCGGTGTCTCTCAGTGGGAGATCTGTACACTGACCGGTGTCTCTCAGGGGGAGATCTGTACACTGACCGGTGCCTCTCAGGGGGAGATCTGTACACTGACCGGTGTCTCTCTGTGGGAGATCTGTACACTGACCAGTGTCTCTCAGTGGGAGATTTGTACACTGACCAGTGTCTTTCAGTGGGAGATCTGTACAGTGACCGGTGTCTCTCAGTGGGAGATCTGTACCCTGACCGGTGTCTCTCAGCGGGAGATCCGTACACTGACCGGTGCCTCTCAGGGGGAGATCCGTACACTGACCGGTGTCACTCAGGGGGAGATCCGTACACTGACTGATGTCTCTCAGTGGGAGATCTGTACACTGACCTGTGTCTCTCAGTGGGAGATCTGTACACTGACCAGTGTCTCTCAGTGGGAGATCTGTACTCTGGCCAGTGTCTCTCAGTGGGAGATCTGTACACTGACCAGTGTCTCTCAGTGGGAGATCTGAACACTGACCGGTATCTCTCAGGGGGAGATCGGTACACTGACCGGTGTCTCTAAGGGGGAGATCTGTACACTGACCGGTGTCTCTAAGAGGGAAATCGGTACACTGACCGGTGTCTCTCAGGGGCAGATCTGTACACTGACCGGTGTCTCTCAGGGGGAGATCTGTACACTGACCGGTGTCACTCAGGGGGAGATCTGTACACTGACCGGTGTCTCTCAGGGGGAGATCTGTACTCTGACCGGTGTCTCTCAGGGGGAGATCTGTGCACTGACCGGTGTCTCTCAGGGGGAGATCTGTACACTGACCGGTGTCTCTCAGTGGGAGATCTGTACAGTGACCGCTGCCTCTCGGGAGAGATCTGTACATTGACCGGTATCTCTCAGTGGGAGATCTGTACACTGACCGGTGTCTCTCAGGGGGAGATCTGTACACTGACCGGTGTCTCTCAGGGGGAGATCTGTACACTGACCGGTGTCTCTCTGTGGGAGATCTGCACACTGACCGGTGTCTCTCAGTGGGTGATCTGTACAGTGACCGGTGCCTCTCAGGGGAGATCTGTACATTGACCGGTGCCTCTCAGTGGGAGATCTGTACACTGACCGGTGTCTCTCAGTGGGAGATCTATACACTGACCCGTGTCTCTCAGTGGGAGATCTGTACAGGGACCGGTGCCTCTCGGGGGAGATCTGTACACTGACCGGTGTCTCTCGTGGGACATCTGTACACTGACCGGTGTCTCTCAGTGGGAGATCTGTACACTGACCGGTGCCTCTCAGTGGGAGATCTGTACACTGACCCGTGTCTCTCAGTGGGAGATCTGTACGGTGACCGGTGCCTCTCGGGGGAGATCTGTACATTGACCGGTGTCTCTCAGGGGGAGATCTGTACACTGACCGGTGTCTCTCAGTGGGAGATCTGTACACTGACGGTGTATCTCAAGGGGAGATCTGTACACTGACTGGTGTCTCTCAGGGGGAGATCTGTACACTGACCTGTGTCTCTCAGTGGAAGATCTGTACACTGACCGGTGTATCTCAGAGGGAGATCTGTACACTGACCGGTGTCTCTCAGTGGGAGATCTGTACACTGACCGGTGTCTTTCAGTGGGAGATCTGTACACTAACCGGTGTCTCTCAGTGGGAGATCTGTACTCTGACCGGTGTCTCTCAGAGGGAGATCGGTACACTGACCGGTGTCTCTCAGGGGGAGATCTGTACACTGACCGGTGTCTCTCAGGGGGAGATCTGTACACTGAACTGTGTCTCTAAGTGGGAGATCTGTATACTGACCGGTGTCTCTCAGGGGGAGGTCTGTACACTGACCGGTGTCTCTCAGGGGGAGATCTGTACACTGACCGGTGTCTCTCAGAGGGGATCAGTACACTGACCGGTGACTCTCAGTGGGAGATCTGTACACTGACCTGTGTGTCTCAGTGGGAGATCTGTACACTGACCGGTGTCTCTCAGGGGGAGATATGTACACTGACCGGTGTCTCTCAGTGAGATCTGTACACTGACCGGTGTCTCTCAGTGAGATCTGTACACTGACTGGTGTCTCTCAGTGGGAGATCTGTACACTGACCGGTGTCTCTCAGGGGTAGGTCTGTACACTGACCAGTGTCTCTCAGGGGGAGATCTGTACACTGACCGGTGTCTCTCAGGGGGAGATCTGTACACTGACCGGTGTCACTCAGGGGGAGATCCGTACACTGACTGATGTCTCTCAGTGGGAGACTGTACACTGACCTGTGTCTCTCAGTGGGAGATCTGTACACTGACCAGTGTCTCTCAGTGGGAGATCTGTACTCTGGCCAGTGTCTCTCAGTGGGAGATCTGTACACTGACCAGTGTCTCTCAGTGGGAGATCTGAACACTGACCGGTATCTCTCAGGGGGAGATCGGTACACTGACTGGTGTCTCTAAGGGGAGATCTGTACACTGACCGGTGTCTCTAAGAGGGAAATCGGTACACTGACCGGTGTCTCTCAGGGGCAGATCTGTACACTGACCGGTGTCTCTCAGGGGGAGATCTGTACACTGACCGGTGTCACTCAGGGGGAGATCTGTACACTGACCGGTGTCTCTCAGGGGGAGATCTGTACTCTGACCGGTGTCTCTCAGGGGGAGATCTGTGCACTGACCGGTGTCTCTCAGGGGGAGATCTGTACACTGACCGGTGTCTCTCAGTGGGTGATCTGTACAGTGACCGCTGCCTCTCGGGAGAGATCTGTACATTGACCGGTGTCTCTCAGTGGGAGATCTGTACACTGACCGGTGTCTCTCAGGGGGAGATCTGTACACTGACCGGTGCCTCTCAGGGGGAGATCTGTACACTGACCGGTGTCTCTCTGTGGGAGATCTGTACACTGACCAGTGTCTCTCAGTGGGAGATTTGTACACTGACCAGTGTCTCTCAGTGGGAGATCTGTATAGTGACCGGTGTCTCTCAGTGGGAGATCTGTACACTGACCGGTGTCTCTCAGTGGGAGATCCGTACACTGACCGGTGCCTCTCAGCAGGAGATCCGTACACTGACCAGTGTCACTCAGGGGGAGATCCGTACACTGACTGATGTCTCTCAGTGGGAGATCTGTACACTGACCTGTGTCTCTCAGTGGGAGATCTGTACACTGACCAGTGTCTCTCAGTGGGAGATCTGTACTCTGGCCAGTGTCTCTCAGTGGGAGATCTGTACACTGACCAGTGTCTCTCAGTGGGAGATCTGAACACTGACCGGTATCTCTCAGGGGGAGATCTGTACACTGACCGGTGTCTCTCAGTGGGAGATCTGTACAGTGACCGCTGCCTCTCGGGAGAGATCTGTACATTGACCGGTGTCTCTCAGTGGGAGATCTGTACACTGACCGGTGTCTCTCAGTGGAAGATCTGTACACTGACCGGTGTATCTCAGAGGGAGATCTGTACACTGACCGGTGTCTCTCAGTGGGAGATCTGTACACTGACCGGTGTCTTTCAGTGGGAGATCTGTACACTAACCGGTGTCTCTCAGTGGGAGATCTGTACTCTGACCGGTGTCTCTCAGAGGGAGATCTGTACACTGACCGGTGTCTCTCAGGGGGAGATCTGTACACTGACCGGTGTCTCTCAAGGGGAGATCTGTACACTGAACTGTGTCTCTAAGTGGGAGATCTGTATACTGACCGGTGTCTCTCAGGGGGAGGTCTGTACACTGACCGGTGTCTCTCAGGGGGAGATCTGTACACTGACCGGTGTCTCTCAGAGGGGATCAGTACACTGACCGGTGACTCTCAGTGGGAGATCTGTACACTGACCTGTGTGTCTCAGTGGGAGATCTGTACACTGACCGGTGTCTCTCAGGGGGGAGATATGTACACTGACCGGTGTCTCTCAGTGAGATCTGTACACTGACCGGTGTCTCTCAGTGAGATCTGTACACTGACTGGTGTCTCTCAGTGGGAGATCTGTACACTGACCGGTGTCTCTCAGGGGGAGGTCTGTACACTGACCAGTGTCTCTCAGGGGGAGATCTGTACACTGACCGGTGTCTCTCAGGGGGAGATCTGTACACTGAACGGTGTCACTCAGGGGGAGATCCGTACACTGACTGATGTCTCTCAGTGGGAGACTGTACACTGACCTGTGTCTCTCAGTGGGAGATCTGTACACTGACTGGTGTCTCTAAGGGGGAGATCTGTACACTGACCGGTGTCTCTAAGAGGGAAATCGGTACACTGACCGGTGTCTCTCAGGGGCAGATCTGTACACTGACCGGTGTCTCTCAGGGGGAGATCTGTACACTGACCGGTGTCACTCAGGGGGAGATCTGTACACTGACCGGTGTCTCTCAGGGGGAGATCTGTACTCTGACCGGTGTCTCTCAGGGGGAGATCTGTGCACTGACCGGTGTCTCTCAGGGGGAGATCTGTACACTGACCGGTGTCTCTCAGTGGGTGATCTGTACAGTGACCGCTGCCTCTCGGGAGAGATCTGTACATTGACCGGTGTCTCTCAGTGGGAGATCTGTACACTGACCGGTGTCTCTCAGGGGGAGATCTGTACACTGACCGGTGCCTCTCAGGGGGAGATCTGTACACTGACCGGTGTCTCTCTGTGGGAGATCTGTACACTGACCAGTGTCTCTCAGTGGGAGATTTGTACACTGACCAGTGTCTCTCAGTGGGAGATCTGTATAGTGACCGGTGTCTCTCAGTGGGAGATCTGTACACTGACCGGTGTCTCTCAGTGGGAGATCCGTACACTGACCGGTGCCTCTCAGCAGGAGATCCGTACACTGACCAGTGTCACTCAGGGGGAGATCCGTACACTGACTGATGTCTCTCAGTGGGAGATCTGTACACTGACCTGTGTCTCTCAGTGGGAGATCTGTACACTGACCAGTGTCTCTCAGTGGGAGATCTGTACTCTGGCCAGTGTCTCTCAGTGGGAGATCTGTACACTGACCAGTGTCTCTCAGTGGGAGATCTGAACACTGACCGGTATCTCTCAGGGGGAGATCGGAACACTGACCGGTGTCTCTAAGGGGGAGATCTGTACACTGACCGGTGTCTCTAAGAGGGAAATCGGTACACTGACCGTTGTCTCTCAGGGGCAGATCTGTACACTGACCGGTGTCTCTCAGGGGGAGATCTGTACACTGACCGGTGTCACTCAGGGGGAGATCTGTACACTGACCGGTGTCTCTCAGGGGGAGATCTGTACTCTGACCGGTGTCTCTCAGGGGGAGATCTGTGCACTGACCGGTGTCTCTCAGGGGGAGATCTGTACACTGACCGGTGTCTCTCAGTGGGAGATCTGTACAGTGACCGCTGCCGCTCGGGAGAGATCTGTACATTGACCGGTGTCTCTCAGTGGGAGATCTGTACACTGACCGGTGTCTCTCAGGGGGAGATCTGTACACTGACCGGTGCCTCTCAGGGGGAGATCTGTACACTGACCGGTGTCTCTCTGTGGGAGATCTGTACACTGACCAGTGTCTCTCAGTGGGAGATTTGTACACTGACCAGTGTCTTTCAGTGGGAGATCTGTACAGTGACCGGTGTCTCTCAGTGGGAGATCTGTACCCTGACCGGTGTCTCTCAGCGGGAGATCCGTACACTGACCGGTGCCTCTCAGGGGGAGATCCGTACACTGACCGGTGTCACTCAGGGGGAGATCCGTACACTGACTGATGTCTCTCAGTGGGAGATCTGTACACTGACCTGTGTCTCTCAGTGGGAGATCTGTACACTGACCAGTGTCTCTCAGTGGGAGATCTGTACTCTGGCCAGTGTCTCTCAGTGGGAGATCTGTACACTGACCAGTGTCTCTCAGTGGGAGATCTGAACACTGACCGGTATCTCTCAGGGGGAGATCGGTACACTGACCGGTGTCTCTAAGGGGGAGATCTGTACACTGACCGGTGTCTCTAAGAGGGAAATCGGTACACTGACCGGTGTCTCTCAGGGGCAGATCTGTACACTGACCGGTGTCTCTCAGGGGGAGATCTGTACACTGACCGGTGTCACTCAGGGGGAGATCTGTACACTGACCGGTGTCTCTCAGGGGGAGATCTGTACTCTGACCGGTGTCTCTCAGGGGGAGATCTGTGCACTGACCGGTGTCTCTCAGGGGGAGATCTGTACACTGACCGGTGTCTCTCAGTGGGAGATCTGTACAGTGACCGCTGCCTCTCGGGAGAGATCTGTACATTGACCGGTATCTCTCAGTGGGAGATCTGTACACTGACCGGTGTCTCTCAGGGGGAGATCTGTACACTGACCGGTGTCTCTCAGGGGGAGATCTGTACACTGACCGGTGTCTCTCTGTGGGAGATCTGCACACTGACCGGTGTCTCTCAGTGGGTGATCTGTACAGTGACCGGTGCCTCTCAGGGGAGATCTGTACATTGACCGGTGCCTCTCAGTGGGAGATCTGTACACTGACCGGTGTCTCTCAGTGGGAGATCTATACACTGACCCGTGTCTCTCAGTGGGAGATCTGTACAGGGACCGGTGCCTCTCGGGGGAGATCTGTACACTGACCGGTGTCTCTCGTGGGACATCTGTACACTGACCGGTGTCTCTCAGTGGGAGATCTGTACACTGACCGGTGCCTCTCAGTGGGAGATCTGTACACTGACCCGTGTCTCTCAGTGGGAGATCTGTACGGTGACCGGTGCCTCTCGGGGGAGATCTGTACATTGACCGGTGTCTCTCAGGGGGAGATCTGTACACTGACCGGTGTCTCTCAGTGGGAGATCTGTACACTGACGGTGTATCTCAAGGGGAGATCTGTACACTGACCGGTGTCTCTCAGGGGGAGATCTGTACACTGACCGGTGTCTCTCAGTGGAAGATCTGTACACTGACCGGTGTATCTCAGAGGGAGATCTGTACACTGACCGGTGTCTCTCAGTGGGAGATCTGTACACTGACCGGTGTCTTTCAGTGGGAGATCTGTACACTAACCGGTGTCTCTCAGTGGGAGATCTGTACTCTGACCGGTGTCTCTCAGAGGGAGATCGGTACACTGACCGGTGTCTCTCAGGGGGAGATCTGTACACTGACCGGTGTCTCTCAGGGGGAGATCTGTACACTGAACTGTGTCTCTAAGTGGGAGATCTGTATACTGACCGGTGTCTCTCAGGGGGAGGTCTGTACACTGACCGGTGTCTCTCAGGGGGAGATCTGTACACTGACCGGTGTCTCTCAGAGGGGATCAGTACACTGACCGGTGACTCTCAGTGGGAGATCTGTACACTGACCTGTGTGTCTCAGTGGGAGATCTGTACACTGACCGGTGTCTCTCAGGGGGAGATATGTACACTGACCGGTGTCTCTCAGTGAGATCTGTACACTGACCGGTGTCTCTCAGTGAGATCTGTACACTGACTGGTGTCTCTCAGTGGGAGATCTGTACACTGACCGGTGTCTCTCAGGGGTAGGTCTGTACACTGACCAGTGTCTCTCAGGGGGAGATCTGTACACTGACCGGTGTCTCTCAGGGGGAGATCTGTACACTGACCGGTGTCACTCAGGGGGAGATCCGTACACTGACTGATGTCTCTCAGTGGGAGACTGTACACTGACCTGTGTCTCTCAGTGGGAGATCTGTACACTGACCAGTGTCTCTCAGTGGGAGATCTGTACTCTGGCCAGTGTCTCTCAGTGGGAGATCTGTACACTGACCAGTGTCTCTCAGTGGGAGATCTGAACACTGACCGGTATCTCTCAGGGCAAGATCGGTACACTGACTGGTGTCTCTAAGGGGGAGATCTGTACACTGACCGGTGTCTCTAAGAGGGAAATCGGTACACTGACCGGTGTCTCTCAGGGGCAGATCTGTACACTGACCGGTGTCTCTCAGGGGGAGATCTGTACACTGACCGGTGTCACTCAGGGGGAGATCTGTACACTGACCGGTGTCTCTCAGGGGGAGATCTGTACTCTGACCGGTGTCTCTCAGGGGGAGATCTGTGCACTGACCGGTGTCTCTCAGGGGGAGATCTGTACACTGACCGGTGTCTCTCAGTGGGTGATCTGTACAGTGACCGCTGCCTCTCGGGAGAGATCTGTACATTGACCGGTGTCTCTCAGTGGGAGATCTGTACACTGACCGGTGTCTCTCAGGGGGAGATCTGTACACTGACCGGTGCCTCTCAGGGGGAGATCTGTACACTGACCGGTGTCTCTCTGTGGGAGATCTGTACACTGACCAGTGTCTCTCAGTGGGAGATTTGTACACTGACCAGTGTCTCTCAGTGGGAGATCTGTATAGTGACCGGTGTCTCTCAGTGGGAGATCTGTACACTGACCGGTGTCTCTCAGTGGGAGATCCGTACACTGACCGGTGCCTCTCAGCAGGAGATCCGTACACTGACCAGTGTCACTCAGGGGGAGATCCGTACACTGACTGATGTCTCTCAGTGGGAGATCTGTACACTGACCTGTGTCTCTCAGTGGGAGATCTGTACACTGACCAGTGTCTCTCAGTGGGAGATCTGTACTCTGGCCAGTGTCTCTCAGTGGGAGATCTGTACACTGACCAGTGTCTCTCAGTGGGAGATCTGAACACTGACCGGTATCTCTCAGGGGGAGATCTGTACACTGACCGGTGTCTCTCAGTGGGAGATCTGTACAGTGACCGCTGCCTCTCGGGAGAGATCTGTACATTGACCGGTGTCTCTCAGTGGGAGATCTGTACACTGACCGGTGTCTCTCAGGGGGAGATCTGTACACTGACCGGTGTCTCTCTGTGGGAGATCTGCACACTGACCGGTGTCTCTCAGTGGGTGATCTGTACAGTGACCGGTGCCTCTCAGGGGAGATCTGTACATTGACCGGTGCCTCTCAGTGGGAGATCTGTACACTGACCGGTGTCTCTCAGTGGGAGATCTATACACTGACCCGTGTCTCTCAGTGGGAGATCTGTACAGGGACCGGTGCCTCTCGGGGGAGATCTGTACACTGACCGGTGTCTCTCGTGGGACATCTGTACACTGACCGGTGTCTCTCAGTGGGAGATCTGTACACTGACCGGTGCCTCTCAGTGGGAGATCTGTACACTGACCCGTGTCTCTCAGTGGGAGATCTGTACGGTGACCGGTGCCTCTCGGGGGAGATCTGTACATTGACCGGTGTCTCTCAGGGGGAGATCTGTACACTGACCGGTGTCTCTCAGTGGGAGATCTGTACACTGACGGTGTATCTCAAGGGGAGATCTGTACACTGACCGGTGTCTCTCAGGGGGAGATCTGTACACTGACCGGTGTCTCTCAGTGGAAGATCTGTACACTGACCGGTGTATCTCAGAGGGAGATCTGTACACTGACCGGTGTCTCTCAGTGGGAGATCTGTACACTGACCGGTGTCTTTCAGTGGGAGATCTGTACACTAACCGGTGTCTCTCAGTGGGAGATCTGTACTCTGACCGGTGTCTCTCAGAGGGAGATCTGTACACTGACCGGTGTCTCTCAGGGGGAGATCTGTACACTGACCGGTGTCTCTCAGGGGGAGATCTGTACACTGAACTGTGTCTCTAAGTGGGAGATCTGTATACTGACCGGTGTCTCTCAGGGGGAGGTCTGTACACTGACCGGTGTCTCTCAGGGGGAGATCTGTACACTGACCGGTGTCTCTCAGAGGGGATCAGTACACTGACCGGTGACTCTCAGTGGGAGATCTGTACACTGACCTGTGTGTCTCAGTGGGAGATCTGTACACTGACCGGTGTCTCTCAGGGGGAGATATGTACACTGACCGGTGTCTCTCAGTGAGATCTGTACACTGACCGGTGTCTCTCAGTGAGATCTGTACACTGACTGGTGTCTCTCAGTGGGAGATCTGTACACTGACCGGTGTCTCTCAGGGGGAGGTCTGTACACTGACCAGTGTCTCTCAGGGGGAGATCTGTACACTGACCGGTGTCTCTCAGGGGGAGATCTGTACACTGACCGGTGTCACTCAGGGGGAGATCCGTACACTGACTGATGTCTCTCAGTGGGAGACTGTACACTGACCTGTGTCTCTCAGTGGGAGATCTGTACACTGACCAGTGTCTCTCAGTGGGAGATCTGTACTCTGGCCAGTGTCTCTCAGTGGGAGATCTGTACACTGACCAGTGTCTCTCAGTGGGAGATCTGAACACTGACCGGTATCTCTCAGGGGGAGATCGGTACACTGACCGGTGTCTCTAAGGGGGAGATCTGTACACTGACCGATGTCTCTAAGAGGGAAATCGGTACACTGACCGGTGTCTCTCAGGGGCAGATCTGTACACTGACCGGTGTCTCTCAGGGGGAGATCTGTACACTGACCGGTGTCACTCAGGGGGAGATCTGTACACTGACCGGTGTCTCTCAGGGGGAGATCTGTACTCTGACCGGTGTCTCTCAGGGGGAGATCTGTGCACTGACCGGTGTCTCTCAGGGGGAGATCTGTACACTGACCGGTGTCTCTCATTGGGTGATCTGTACAGTGACCGCTGCCTCTCGGGAGAGATCTGTACATTGACCGGTGTCTCTCAGTGGGAGATCTGTACACTGACCGGTGTCTCTCAGGGGGAGATCTGTACACTGACCGGTGCCTCTCAGGGGGAGATCTGTACACTGACCGGTGTCTCTCTGTGGGAGATCTGTACACTGACCAGTGTCTCTCAGTGGGAGATTTGTACACTGACCAGTGTCTCTCAGTGGGAGATCTGTATAGTGACCGGTGTCTCTCAGTGGGAGATCTGTACACTGACCGGTGTCTCTCAGTGGGAGATCCGTACACTGACCGGTGCCTCTCAGCAGGAGATCCGTACACTGACCAGTGTCACTCAGGGGGAGATCCGTACACTGACTGATGTCTCTCAGTGGGAGATCTGTACACTGACCTGTGTCTCTCAGTGGGAGATCTGTACACTGACCAGTGTCTCTCAGTGGGAGATCTGTACTCTGGCCAGTGTCTCTCAGTGGGAGATCTGTACACTGACCAGTGTCTCTCAGTGGGAGATCTGAACACTGACCGGTATCTCTCAGGGGGAGATCGGAACACTGACCGGTGTCTCTAAGGGGGAGATCTGTACACTGACCGGTGTCTCTAAGAGGGAAATCGGTACACTGACCGTTGTCTCTCAGGGGCAGATCTGTACACTGACCGGTGTCTCTCAGGGGGAGATCTGTACACTGACCGGTGTCACTCAGGGGGAGATCTGTACACTGACCGGTGTCTCTCAGGGGGAGATCTGTACTCTGACCGGTGTCTCTCAGGGGGAGATCTGTGCACTGACCGGTGTCTCTCAGGGGGAGATCTGTACACTGACCAGTGTCTCTCAGTGGGAGATCTGTACTCTGGCCAGTGTCTCTCAGTGGGAGATCTGTACACTGACCAGTGTCTCTCAGTGGGAGATCTGAACACTGACCGGTATCTCTCAGGGGGAGATCGGTACACTGACCGGTGTCTCTAAGGGGGAGATCTGTACACTGACCGGTGTCTCTAAGAGGGAAATCGGTACACTGACCGGTGTCTCTCAGGGGCAGATCTGTACACTGACCGGTGTCTCTCAGGGGGAGATCTGTACACTGACCGGTGTCACTCAGGGGGAGATCTGTACACTGACCGGTGTCTCTCAGGGGGAGATCTGTACTCTGACCGGTGTCTCTCAGGGGGAGATCTGTGCACTGACCGGTGTCTCTCAGGGGGAGATCTGTACACTGACCGGTGTCTCTCAGTGGGAGATCTGTACAGTGACCGCTGCCTCTCGGGAGAGATCTGTACATTGACCGGTGTCTCTCAGTGGGAGATCTGTACACTGACCGGTGTCTCTCAGGGGGAGATCTGTACACTGACCGGTGTCTCTCAGGGGGAGATCTGTACACTGACCGGTGTCTCTCTGTGGGAGATCTGCACACTGACCGGTGTCTCTCAGTGGGTGATCTGTACAGTGACCGGTGCCTCTCAGGGGAGATCTGTACATTGACCGGTGCCTCTCAGTGGGAGATCTGTACACTGACCGGTGTCTCTCAGTGGGAGATCTGTACACTGACCCGTGTCTCTCAGTGGGAGATCTGTACAGGGACCGGTGCCTCTCGGGGGAGATCTGTACACTGACCGGTGTCTCTCGTGGGACATCTGTACACTGACCGGTGTCTCTCAGTGGGAGATCTGTACACTGACCGGTGCCTCTCAGTGGGAGATCTGTACACTGACCCGTGTCTCTCAGTGGGAGATCTGTACGGTGACCGGTGCCTCTCGGGGGAGATCTGTACATTGACCGGTGTCTCTCAGGGGGAGATCTGTACACTGACCGGTGTCTCTCAGTGGGAGATCTGTACACTGACGGTGTATCTCAGGGGGAGATCTGTACACTGACCGGTGTCTCTCAGGGGGAGATCTGTACACTGACCGGTGTCTCTCAGTGGAAGATCTGTACACTGACCGGTGTATCTCAGAGGGAGATCTGTACACTGACCGGTGTCTCTCAGTGGGAGATCTGTACACTGACCGGTGTCTTTCAGTGGGAGATCTGTACACTAACCGGTGTCTCTCAGTGGGAGATCTGTACTCTGACCGGTGTCTCTCAGAGGGAGATCTGTACACTGACCGGTGTCTCTCAGGGGGAGATCTGTACACTGACCGGTGTCTCTCAGGGGGAGATCTGTACACTGAACTGTGTCTCTAAGTGGGAGATCTGTATACTGACCGGTGTCTCTCAGGGGGAGGTCTGTACACTGACCGGTGTCTCTCAGGGGGAGATCTGTACACTGACCGGTGTCTCTCAGAGGGGATCAGTACACTGACCGGTGACTCTCAGTGGGAGATCTGTACACTGACCGGTGTCTCTCAGTGGGAGATCTGTACACTGACCGGTGTCTCTCAGTGGGAGATCTGTACACTGACCGGTGTCTCTCAGTGGGAGATCTGTACACTGAACGGTGTCTCTCAGTGGGAGATCTGTACACTGACCGGTGTCCCTCAGTGGGAGATCTGTACACTGACCGGTGTCTCTCAGGGGAGATCTGTACACTGACTGGTGTCTCTCAGGGGGAGATCTATACACTGACCGGTGTCTCTCAGGGGGAGATCTGTGCACTGACCGGTGTCTCTCAGGGGGAGATCTGTACACTGACCGGTGTCTCTCAGTGGGAGATCTGTACAGTGACCGCTGCCTCTCGGGAGAGATCTGTACATTGACCGGTGTCTCTCAGTGGGAGATCTGTACACTGACCGGTGTCTCTCAGGGGGAGATCTGTACACTGACCGGTGTCTCTCAGGGGGAGATCTGTACACTGACCGGTGTCTCTCTGTGGGAGATCTGCACACTGACCGGTGTCTCTCAGTGGGTGATCTGTACAGTGACCGGTGCCTCTCAGGGGAGATCTGTACATTGACCGGTGCCTCTCAGTGGGAGATCTGTACACTGACCGGTGTCTCTCAGTGGGAGATCTGTACACTGACCCGTGTCTCTCAGTGGGAGATCTGTACAGGGACCGGTGCCTCTCGGGGGAGATCTGTACACTGACCGGTGTCTCTCGTGGGACATCTGTACACTGACCGGTGTCTCTCAGTGGGAGATCTGTACACTGACCGGTGCCTCTCAGTGGGAGATCTGTACACTGACCCGTGTCTCTCAGTGGGAGATCTGTACGGTGACCGGTGCCTCTCGGGGGCGATCTGTACATTGACCGGTGTCTCTCAGGGGGAGATCTGTACACTGACCGGTGTCTCTCAGTGGGAGATCTGTACACTGACGGTGTATCTCAAGGGGAGATCTGTACACTGACCGGTGTCTCTCAGGGGGAGATCTGTACACTGACCGGTGTCTCTCAGTGGAAGATCTGTACACTGACCGGTGTATCTCAGAGGGAGATCTGTACACTGACCGGTGTCTCTCAGTGGGAGATCTGTACACTGACCGGTGTCTTTCAGTGGGAGATCTGTACACTAACCGGTGTCCCACAGTGGGAGATCTGTACTCTGACCGGTGTCTCTCAGAGGGAGATCTGTACACTGACCGGTGTCTCTCAGGGGGAGATCTGTACACTGACCGGTGTCTCTCAGGGGGAGATCTGTACACTGAACTGTGTCTCTAAGTGGGAGATCTGTATACTGACCGGTGTCTCTCAGGGGGAGGTCTGTACACTGACCGGTGTCTCTCAGGGGGAGATCTGTACACTGACCGGTGTCTCTCAGAGGGGATCAGTACACTGACCGGTGACTCTCAGTGGGAGATCTGTACACTGACCTGTGTGTCTCAGTGGGAGATCTGTACACTGACCGGTGTCTCTCAGGGGGAGATATGTACACTGACCGGTGTCTCTCAGTGAGATCTGTACACTGACCGGTGTCTCTCAGTGAGATCTGTACACTGACTGGTGTCTCTCAGTGGGAGATCTGTACACTGACCGGTGTCTCTCAGGGGTAGGTCTGTACACTGACCAGTGTCTCTCAGGGGGAGATCTGTACACTGACCGGTGTCTCTCAGGGGGAGATCTGTACACTGACCGGTGTCACTCAGGGGGAGATCCGTACACTGACTGATGTCTCTCAGTGGGAGACTGTAC
>NW_027278130.1:0-19218 GCF_030028105.1 Mobula birostris
ACCACAAGACGACAAATCTGAAGATATGAGAGGTGCTTGAAAACACATCGATATAGTGGAAGCGATGAGAGGAGCACGAAAATGCAGTGATATAGGGGAAACTATGAGAGGTGCGAGAAAACATAGTGATCTAGGCTGTGTTTTCGTGCATCACTCATATCTTCCTATGTATTGCTGTGTTTTTGCACACCTCCCATAGCTTCCCCAATATCATTGTGTTTTTGCACACCTCTCACACCTTCTCCTATATCACCGTGTTTTCCTGTACCTCTAATATCTTCCCCTATATCGCTGTGTTATCAAGCACCTCTCATAGCTTCCACTATATTGCTATGTTGTCGTGCACCTCCCATAGATATTAGAGGTACAGAAAACACAGTCATAATGGGGAAGCTATGGAAGGTGCACAAAAACACAGCGGTAAGGGGAAGGTATGGGAGATGTGCGAAAACACAGCGCTAAAGGGGAAACTATGAGTGGTGCGCAAAAACATCGCAATATATGGCAAGCTATGAGAGGTGTGAGAAAACAGCGATATAGCGGGAGCTATGGGAGGTATGCTACAACACAGCAATCTGGGAAAGACTTGAGAGGCGCACGAAAACACGGCGATATACAGGAAGCAATAAGAGGTGCACGAAAACACAGCGATGTAGGGGAAGCTATGGGAGGTGAGCGAAAACATAGTGATATAGGAATAGCTATGCGAGGTGCGCAAAAACACGGCGATATAGGGGAAGCTATGGGAGCTGCATGAAAACACTGCGATATAGGAGAATGTGTCAGTGGTGAGCGAAAACACAACGATGTAGGGGAAGCTATATGAGGTGCGTGAAAACACAGCGATTTAGGGGAAGCTATGGGAAGTGTGCGAAAACATGGCGATACAGGAGAAGCTATGAGAGGAGCGCGAAAACACAGCCATATTGGGGAAGGTATGGGAGGTGTGCGAAAACACAACGATAAGGGGAAGGAATGGGACGTGCGCGAAAACACAGCACTATAGTGGAATATATGAGACGTGCGCGAAAACACGGCGATATAGAGGAAGATATGTGAGGTGCGTGAAAACAGCAATATATGGGAATTTATGGGACATGTGCGAAAACACAGCGATACAGGGGAAAGTATGGGAGGTACGCGACAACATAGCAATATAGGGGAAGCTATGAGAGCTGCTTGATAACACGACGATATAGGGGAAGGTATGAGAGGTGCTCGAAAACACAACGATAGAGGGGAAGCTATGGGAGGCGCGCGAAAACACAGCGATATGGGGAAGTTTTGAGAGGTGCGTGAAACATGCAGATATGGGGAAGCTATGAGAGGTGTGCGAAAACACAGCGCTATAGGGGAAGGCATGCGAGGTGCACAAAAACACAGCGATATAGGGGAAGGTATGAGAGGTGCGCGAAAACACAGCGTTATAGGGGAAGTTATCAGAGGTGCGCGAAAACATGGTGATATCGGGGAATGTATGAGAGGTGCACAGAAACACGGCTGTATAGGGGATGGTATAACATTGCAATATATGGCAGCTATGAGAGGTGTGCGAAAACAGCGATATAGCGGAAGCTATGGGAGGTACGCGACAACACAGCAATATAGTGGAAGCTATGAGAGCTGCTTGATAACACACCGATATAGTGGAAGATATTAGAGGTACAGGAAAACACGGCGATATAGAGGAAGGTGTGAGAGGTGTGCAAAAACACAATGATATTGGGGAGGCTATGGGAGGTGTGCTAAAACACAGCAATACATAGGAAGATATGAGTGATGCACGAAAACACAGTCATATTGGGGAAGCTATGGACGGTGCACAAAAACACAGCGATAAGGGGAAGGTATGGGAAGTATGCGAAAACACAGCACTATAGGGGAAGCTATGAGAGGTGCACGAAAACACAGCGATATAGGGGAAGTTATCAGAGTTGCGTGAAAACATGGTGTTAAAGTGGAATGTATGAGAAGTACGCAGAAACATGCTATATAGGGGGTGGTATGAGAGATAAGTGAAAACACAGTTAAAAGGGGGAAGGTATGAGAGGTGCACGAAAACATGGCGATATAGGGGTAGCTATGAGAGGTGAGCGAAAACGCAGTGATAGATGGGAAGCCATTGGAGGTGCGTGATAACACAGCGATATAGCGGAAGGTATGAGGAGTGCGAGAAAACACAGTGATATAGGAGAAGCTATGGGAGGTGCGCGAAAACACAGCGTTATAGGGGAAGTTATCAGAGGTGCGCGAAAACATGGCAATATAGGGGAATGTATGAGAGGTGCGCAGAAACACGGCTATATAGAGGATGGTATAACATTACAATATATGGTAAGCTATGAGAGGTGTGCGAAAACAGCGAGAAAGCCGAAACTATGGGAGGTACGCGACAACATAGCAATATAGTGGAAGCTATGAGAGCTGCTTGATAACACAGCGATATAGGGGAAGATATTAGAGGTACAGGAAAACACGGTGATATAGGGGAAGGTGTGAGAGATGTGCAAAAACACAATGATATTGGGGAATCTATGGGAGGTGTGCAAAAACACAGCAATACAAAGGAAGGTATGAGTGATGTGCGAAACACAGCCATAATTGGGAAGCTATGGAAGGTGCACAAAAACACAGCAATAAGGGGAAGGTATGGGAGGTGTGCGAAAACTCAGCGCTATAGAGGAAGCTATGAGAGGTGCGCAAAAACATCGCAATATATGGCTAGCTATGAGAGGTGTGAAAAAACAGCGATATAGCAGAAGCTATGGGAGGTATGCTACAACACAGCAATATGGGAAAGATTTGAGAGGTGCACGAAAACACGGCGATATATTAAGGAAGCAATAAGAGGGAAGCCAAACCACAGCGATATAGGGGAAGGTATGACAAGTGTGCGAAAACACAATTATGTTGTGGAAGCTATGGGAGGTGAGTGAAAACACAGCGATATAGGGGAAGGTATGAGAGAGGAGCGAAAACTCAGCAAAAAAGGGGAAGTTATGAGAGGTGTGTGAAAACACAACCATATTGGGGAAGCTATACGAGGTGCGCGAAAACACAGCGATATAGGAGAAGCTATGGAAGGTGTGAGAAGACACGACGATATAGGAGAATTTATGAGAGGTGCGTGAAAACACAGCAATGTAGCGGAAGCTATGCCAGGTGCACGGAAACATGGCGATATAAAGGAAGCTATGGGAGATGCGTGAAAACACTGCGATATAGGAGAATGTATCAATGGTGAACGAAAACACAACAATGTAGGGGAAGCTATGCGAGGTGAGCCAGAACACGGCCATATAGGGGAAGATATCAGAGGTGTATGAAAACACGGCGATATAGGGGAAGCTATGGGAAGTGTGCGAAAACACAGCGATACTGGATAAGTTATGAGAGGAGCGCGAAAACACAGCCATACTGGGGAAGGTATGGGAGGTGTGCGAAAACACAACGATAAGGGGAAGGTATGAGAGGTGCGCGAAAACACAGCGCTACAGTGGAATATAGGAGACGTGCGCGAAAACTCGACGATATAGAGGAAGATGTGGGAGGTGCGCAAAAACTGAGCAATATATGGGAAGTTATGGGACCTGTGCGAAGCAATATAGGGGAAGCTGTGAGAGCTGCTTGATAACAGAGCGATTTCGGGGAAGATATGAGAAGTGCGCAAAAACACGGCGATATAGGGGAAGCTGTGGAAGGTGCAAGAAAACAGCAATATATGGGAAGGTATGGGACGTGTGTGAAAACACAGTGATATATGGGAAGCTATAGGAGGTGCGCGAAAACAGAGCAATTTCGGGGAAGGTATGAGAGGTGCACAAAAAAACGGCGATATAGGGGAAGCTGTAAGAGGTAAGCCAAAACACAGCGATATCTGGGAAACTATGGGAGGTGCGTGAAAACACAGCAATATAGGGGAAGCTATGAGAGCTGATTGATAACACAGAAATATAGGGGAAGCTACGAAAGGTGCGCAAAACTACAGCAATATAGGAGAGGCTATGGGAGGTGTGCGACAACACAGCCATATTGGGGAAACTCTGGGACGTGCGAAAACACAGTGATACAGCGGAATGTATGAGATATGCGCGAAAACACAGCAATGCAGGGCAAGCTGTGGGAGGTGCAAGAAAACAGCAATATATGGGAAGGTATGGGACGTGCGTGAAAACACAGTGATATATGGGAAGCTATGGGAGGTGCGCGAAAACAGAGCGATATCGGGGAAGGTATGAGAGGTGCGCAAAAACACGGCGATATATGGGAAGCTATGGGAGGTGCGTGAAAACAGGGCGATATAGGGGAAGGTATGAGAGGTGCATTGAAACAAGGCGATATAGGTGAAGGTATGAGAGGTGCGCGAAAACACAGCAATGTAGGGGAAGGTATGAGAGGTGTGTGAAAGCACAACAATATATTTGAATCTATGGGAGGAGTGCGACAACAGAGCGACATAGGTGAAGATATCAGAGGTGCGAGAAAACACAGAGATATAGAGGAAGCTATGCCAGGTGCACGAAGACATGGCGATATAGAGGGAGATACGTGAGGTGCATGAAAAAACAGCAATTTAGGGGAAGTTATGGGAGGTACACGAAAACACAGCAATATAGGGGAATCTATGAGAGCTGCTTGATAACACAGCGATATAGGGGAAGATATGAGAGGTGCGCGAAAACACAGCGATATAGGGGAAGCTATAAGAGGTGAGCGAAAACATAGTGATATAGGGGAAGGTATGAGAGGTGCCCGAAAACACAATGATATTGGGGAAGCTATGGGAGTTGCGGGAAAACACAGCGATATAGTGGAAGCTATGGGAGGTGTGCGACAACACAGCCATATTGGGGAAGGTATGGGAGGTGCGCGAAAATACAGCAATATAGGGGAAGCTATGGGAGGTGCTCGAAAACACAGTGATTTAATGGAAGGTGTGAGAGGGAAGTGAAAACACAGCAATATAGGGGAAGCTATGAGATGTGTGCGAAAACACAGTGATACAGCGGAATGTATGAGATGTGCAAGAACACAGCAATACAGGGGAAGCTATGGTAGGTGCACGAAAACATGGCAATGTAGGGGAATGTATGAGAGATGCACGAAAACACAGCGATACAGGGGAAGCTATGGTAGGTGCGTGAAAACACGGTGATATAGGAGAAGGTATGAGAGGTGCGCGAAAAGACAGAGATATATGGGAAGCTATGGAGGGTGTGTGAAAACAGGACGATATAGGGCAGTTATGAGAAATGCACAAAAACACAGCGATGTAGGGGAAGCTATGCGAGGTGCGCGAAAACACACCGATATAGAGGAAGGTATGAGCAGTGCGTGAAAACATGGCGATGTAGGGGAATGTATGAGAGGTGTGCGAAAACACAGCGATATATGGGAAGGTATGAGACATGCACGAAAACAGAGCGACATTGGGGAAGGTATGAGAGGTGCACGAAAACATAGCGACATAGGGGAAGGTATGAGAGGTGCACGCAAACATAGCGATTTAGGGGAAGTTATGAGGGGTGCGTGAAAACATCGCAATATATGGGAAGCTATGAGAGGTGCACGATAACACGGCGAAAAATGGGAAGCTATGGGATGTGCGTGAAAACACAGCGATATAGCGGAAGGCATGAGAGGTGTGTAAACACAACAATATAGGGGAAGCTATGAGAGGTCTGCAAACACAGCGATATTGGGGCAGGTATGCGAGGTGCGTGAAAACAAGCGATATAGGGGAAGCTATGAGAGGTGCGTGAAAACATGGTGATATAGGGGAAGCTATGAGAGCGGAGAGTTAACTCAGCAATATATGGGAAAGTATGAGAGGTGCATGATAACACAGCCATATTGGGGAAGCTATGGGAGGTGCGCGAAAACACAGCGATAATGGGAAGGTATGGGAGGTGCGCGAAAATATCGCAATATTGGGGAAGCTATGAGAGGTGCTTGAGAACACAGTGATACTGGGGAAGCTATGTGAGGTGCGCGAAAACACAGTGATATATGGGAAGCTATGGGAGGTGAACGAAAACAGAGCGATATAGGGGAATGTATGAGAGCTGCAAGAAAACGCAGTGATATATGGGAAGCTATGGAGGTGCGTGAAAACAGGGCGATATAGGGGAAGTGATGAGAGGTGCACGAGAGAACAGCGACATAGTGGAAGCTACAGGAGGTGCTTGAAAACACAGCGATATAGGGGAAGGTATGAGAGGTGCACTGAAACAGAGCAATATAGGGGAATTATGAAAGGTCTGCGAAAACACGGCAATATAGGTGAAAGTATGAGAGATGCGCCAAAACACAGCGATACAGGGGAAGGTAGGAGAGGTGCGCGATAACACCGCGAAATAGGGGAAGGTATGAAAGTTGCGCAAAAACACATCGATATGGGGAAGCTACGAGAGGTTTGTGAAAACACATCGATATGGTTGAAGGTATGAGAGGTGTGTGAAAACACAACGATATAGGGGAAGCTATGAGAGATGGATGAAAACACAGCGATATGGGGAAAGCTATGGGAGGTGCGTGAAAACACGGCAATATATGGGAACCTATAGGTGGTGTACAAAAACAGAGTGATATAGGGGACGGTATGAGAGGTGCGAGAAAAGAGAGCGATATATGGGAAGCTATGGGAGGTGCGTGAAAACATGGCGATATAGGAGAATGTATGAGAGGTGCACAAAAACACGATGATATAGGGGAACATATGAGAGGTGCATGAAAACACAGTGCTCTTGGGGAAGCTATAGGAGGTGTGCGAAAACATGGCGATATAAGGGAAGGTATGAGAGGTGCGTGAAAACACAGCGACAGTGGGGAAGCTATGAGAGGGGAGCGAAAACTCAGCGATATAAGGGAAGGTCTGAGAAGTGCGAGAAAACACGGCGATATAGGGGAAGCGATGAGAGGTACCCGAAAACACAGCGATACAGGGAACAGTATGAGAGGTGCTTGAAAACACAGTGATATAGGGGTAGGTATGTGTGGTGCGTGAAAGCACAGCGAAAAGTAGGAAGCTATAGGAGGTGCACGAAAACACGGCGATATACGAGAAGGTATGAGAGATGAGTGAAATCACAGCTAAAAACCGGGAGGTATGAGAGGTGTGCAAAAATACAGAGAAATAGGCAAAGCTATGAGAGGTGAGCAAAAACACAGCGATATAGGGGAAGCTATGGGAGGTGCGAAAACACATAGCCATATTGGCGAAGCTGTCAGGAGTACGCGAAAACACAGTGATGTATGGGAAGCTATATGATGTGCGTGAAAAGATGGCGATATAGGGGAAGGTATGAGAGGTGTGCGAAAACACAGTGATATGGGGAATCTATGGGAGGTGCACGAAAATCAGCAATATAGGAGAATGTATGAGAGGTGCACGAAAATACAGCGATGTAGGGGAAACTATGCGAGTTGCGCGAAAACACGGCGATATAATGGAAGTTATGAGAGGTAAGCGAAAACACAGCGATGTAGGGGAAGCTATGAGAGGTGTGCGAAAGCATCGCAATATATGGGAAGTTATGGGAGGTACGTGAAAACAGCGCGATACAGAGGAAGTTATCAGAGGTGCGCGAGAACACAGCCATATTGGGAAAGGTATGGGAGGTGCACAAAAACACAGCACTATAGAGGAATGTATGAGAGGTGCGCGAAAACACAGCGTTATTGGGGAAACTATTGGAGGTGAACGAAAACCCAGCGATATTGGGGAAGCTACGGGAGGTGCGCAAAAAACAGGGCAATATAGGGGAAGGTATGAGAGGTGCGTAATTACATGGCGACATAGGAGAAGCTATGGGAGGTGCGCGAAAACAAAGCGATTTAGGGGAAGTTATGAGAGGGAAGCGAAAACACAGTGATACAGGAGAAACTCTTGGAGTTGCACGAAACAACAGCAATGTACGGGAAGGTATAGGACGTACACGAAAACACAGTGAAATAGTGGTAGGTATGAGAGGTAAACGAAAACACAGCGATGTAGCAGAACGTATGAGAGCTGCACGAAAACACGGAGATACAGGGGTAGCTATGAGAGGTGAGCGAAAACACAGCTATATAGGGGAAGTTATGAGAGGTGTACGAAAAAGAGACGATATAAGGGAGGCTATAAGAGGTGAACTAAAACACAGCGATACAGGGGAAAGTATGCGAGGTGCGCGAAAACACAATGATATTGGGGAAGCTAAGGGAAGTGCTGGAAAACACCGCAATACAGGGGAAGGTATGAGAGCTGCGCGAAAACACAGCCATATTGGGGCAGGTATAAGAAGTGCGCGAAAACACAGCGTTATTGGAGAAACTATGGGCGGTGCGCGATAACGCAGCAATATAGAGGAAGGTATGGGAGGTGCGCAAAAACACGGTGATATGGGTAAAGGTATGAGAGGTGCGCGAAAACACAGCAATTTAGGGGAAGGTATGAGAGGTGTGCAAAACAAAGCAATTTAGGGGAAGCTATCAGATGTGCGCGAAAACAGCGATCTAGTGGAAGCTATGGGAGGTGCGCGAAGACACGGCGATATAGGGGATGGTATGAGAGGTGGACGAAAACACACCGATATAGGGGAGGGTATGAGAAGTGCGCGACAACAGAGAGATGTAGGGGAAGCTATGGGAGGTGTGTGAAAACACAACAATATAGGGGAACCGATGAGAGGTGCCCGAAAACGCAGTGATATAGGGAGCAGTATGAGAGGTGCGTGAAAACACAGTGATATAGGGGAAGGTATGACAGGTGCATCAAAACACCGATATGGGGAAGCTATGGGAGGTGCAAAAACACAGCGATATAGGAGATGGTATGAGAGATGAGCGAAAACACATCGATATAGGGGAAGCTATGGGAGGTGCGTGAAAACACGGAGATATAGGGGAAGGTATGAAAGGTGCATCAAAACACCGATATGGGGAAGCTATGGGAGGTGCGTGAAAACACAGCAATATAGGAGAAGGTATGAGAGATGAGCGAAAACTCAGCTAAAAAGGGGAAGGTATGAGAGCTGCGCGAAAACACAGCCATATAGTGGAGGGTATGAGAGGTGTGCGAAAACACAGCGAAATATGGGAATCTATGGGAGGTGCACGAGAACAGAGCGAAATAGGGGAAGGTATGAGAGGTGCACGAAAACATAGCGATTTGGGGGAAGTTATGAGAAAACATCGCAATATATGGGAAGCTATGAGAAGTGCGCGATAACACGGCGAAAAATGGGAAGCTATGGGAGGTGCGGGAAAAACAGCGATATAGAGGAAGGTATGAGAGGTGTGCGAAAGCACATCAATATAGTGGAAGGTATGAGAGGTGCGCGAAAACACAATGATATAGGGGAAGGTATGCGAACTGCGCAAAAACAGTGATACAGGGGAAGCTATGGGAGGCGCAGCGATATAGGGAACAGTATGAGAGGTGCGTGAAAAGATAGTGATATAGGGGAAGGTATGATAGGTGCATTAATACACCAATATGGGGAAGCTATAGGAGGTGCACGAAAACACAGCGATATAGGAGATGGTATGAGAGATGAGCGAAAACACATCGATATAGGGGAAGCTATGGGAGGAGCACTACAACAGAGCGATATAGGTGAATGTATCAGAGGTGCGAGAAAACACAGAGATATAGATAAATCTATGCCAGATGCGTGAAAATATGGTGATATAGAGGAAGATACGTGAGGTGCGCGAAAAACAGCTATTTAGGGGAAGCTATGGTAGGTAAAAAAAACACGGCAATATAGGGGAAGCTATGACAGCTGCTTGATAACACAGCGATATAGGGGAAGATATGAGGAGTGCGCAAAAACTCGGTGTATAGGGGAAACTATAAGAGGTGAGCGAAAACACAGAGATATATGGGAAGCTATGAGAGGTGCGCGAAAACATGGCGATATAGGGCAGTTATGAGATGGGTGTGAAAACACAGCGATGTAGGAGAAGCTATGCGAGGTGCGCGAAAACACACCGATACAGAGGAAGGTATGAGCAATGCGCGAAAACAGAATGATATAGGGGAAGGTATGCGATGTGCGAGAAAACACAGTGATTTAGTGGAAACTATGGGAGGTGCACGAGAACAGGGCGATATAGGAGAAGTTATGAGAGGTGTGTAAAAGCACAGCAATTTGGGGGAAGCTATGAGAGGTACGCAAAAACACGGCGATATATGGGAAGCTATGGGAAGTGCGTGAAAACAGGGCGATATAGGGGAAGGTATGAGAGGTGCGTTGAAACACAGCTATATAGGGGAATTATGAGAGGTCTGTGAAAACACGGCGATATAGGTGAAGGTATGAGAGGTGCGCGAAAAGACAGCGATATAGGGGAAGGTATCAGGGGCGCGAGAAAACACAGATATATGGGATGCTATGGGAGGTGCGTGAAAACAGAGTGATATAGGGGCAGTTATGAGAGGTGCGCAAAAACACAGGGATGTAGGGGAAGCTATGGGAGGTGCGCGAAAGCAGAGCAATATAACGGAATTGATGAGAGGTGCACGAGAGCACAGCGACATGGGGAAGCTACGGGAGGTGCGTGAAAACGCAGCTATATAGGGAAAGGTATCAGCGGCGCGCTGAAACACAGCAATATAGGGGAATCATGAGAGTTCTGCGAAAGCACGGCGATATAGGTGAAGGTATGAGAGGTTAGCGAAAAGACAGTGATATGGGGGAAGCTATGAGAGGTGCGCGAAAAACAGCGATATAGTTGAAGGTATGAGAGGTGCGGGAAAACACAACGATATAGGAGAAGCTATGCGAGGTGCGTGAAAACACAACCATATAGGGGGAGCTATGACAGGTGCGCGAAATCACAGCGATATAGGGGAAGTTATGAGAGGTGGACGAAAACATAGCTATATGGGGAAATCTATGGGAGGTGCGAGAAAACACAGGGATATAGGAGAATGTATGAAAGGTGCATGAAAACACAGCAACGTAGGGGACGGTATAAGAGGTACACAAAAACACAACAATATATTTGAAGCTATGGGAGGAGTGCGACAACAGAGCGATATAGGCGAATGTATCAGAGGTGCGAGAAAATATAGAGATATAGAGGAAGCTATGCCAGGTGCGCAAAAACACGGCGATATAGTGGAAGATACGTGAGGTGCGAGAAAAAACAGCGATTTAGGGGAAGCTATGGGAGGTACACGAAAGCAGAACAATATAGGGGAAGCTATGAGGGCTGCTTGATAACACAGAGATATAGGGGAAGATATGAGAGGTGCATGAAAACATGGCAATATAGGAGAAGCTATGGGAAGTGTGCGAAAACACAACGATACAGGGGAAGTTATGAGAGGTGCGCAAAAACACGGCTATATAGGGGTAGCTATGGGAGGTGCGCGATAACACAGTGATTTAGTGGAAGGTATGAGAGGGAAGTGAAAACACAGCGATATAGGGGAAGCTAAGGGATGTGCGCGAAAACTGAGCAAGATATGGGAAAGAATGGGACGTGTGCGAAAACGCAGCGATATAGTGGAAATTATGAGAGGTGCGCGAAAACATGTCTATATAGGAGAAAGTATGAGAGGTGTGCGAAAACACAGCAATGTAGGGGAAGCTGTGAGAGGTGTGCCATAACATCGCAATATAGGGGAAGTTATGAGAGGTGCGCAAAAACACAGCGATATAGAGGAAGTTATGAGCGGTGTGCGAAAGCATCGCGATGTAGGGGAATGTATGAGAGGTGCGCAAAAACACGGCGATATAGGGGAAGGTATGAGAGGAGAGAGAAAACGCAGCTGTATAGAGGAAGATATGCGACGTGCGGGAAGCACAGGGAAATGGGGGAAGCTGTGAGAGGTGCACAATAACACCGCGATATAGGGGAAGGTATCAGAGGTGCGAGAAAACACTGTGATATAGAGGAAGCTATGGGAGGTGCGTGAAACATTGCGATATAGGAGAAGGTATGAGAGGTGCACGAAAACAGCGATATAGAGGAAGCTACAGGATGTGCGCGAAAACACGGCGATATAGGAGAAGATATGAGAGAGGAGCGAAAACTCATCTATGAAGGGAAACTTATGAGAGGTGCGCAAAACATGGTGATATAGTCAAAGCTATGAGAGATGAACAAAAAAACAGCAATATAGGGGAAGCTAGGGGAAAGTGCACCAAAACACAGGAATATATGGGAAAGTATTGGATGTGCGTGAAAACACAGCGATAGGGTTGAAGGTAAGAGAGGTGCGCGAAAACACGGCGATGTAGGAGAATTTATGAGAGGTGAGCGAAAACACAGCTATATAGGTGAAGTTATGAGAGGTGTGCGAATACAAAGCGATTTAGGGGAAGCTATAAAAGGTGCGCAAAAACACAGCGATGTAGGGGAATGTATGAGAGGTGCGCAAAACACGGCGATATTGGGGAAGCTATAGGAGGTGAGTGAAAACACAGCGACATAGGGGAAGCTATGGGAGGGGTTCAAAATCTCAGCGATATAGGACAAGGGATGAGAGGTGCGAGAAAACACAACGATATAGGGGTAGCTATGAGATGTGAGCAAAAACACAGTGAAAAAGGGGAAGCTATCGCAGGTGCGCCAAAGCACAGCGATATAGGGGAAGCTATGGGAGGTGAATGAAAACAGAGCGATATAGGGGAAGGTATGAGAGGCACGCGAAAACACAGTGATACATGGCAAGCTATGGGAGGTGGGTGAAAACATGGCAATATAGGGGAAGTTATGCGAGGTGCACAAAAACACATAGATATAGGGGAAGCTATGGGAGGTGCGTCAAAACACATCTATATAGGGGAAGATATGAGAGGTGCGCAAAAAGACAGTGATATAGGAGAAGCAATGAGAGTTGCATGAAAACACATCGATATTGGGGAAGCTACGAGTGGTGCACAAAAACACACCGATATAGTTGAAGCTATGAGAGGTGCGCGAAAACACAGCGATATAGGGGAAAGTATGAGAGGTGCACGAAAACACTGCGATATAGGGGAAAGTATGAGAGGTGCGCGAAAACACTGCGATATAGGGGAAAGTATGAGAGGTGCGCGAAAACACAACGATGTAGAGGTGGCAATGCGAGGTGTGCGAAAACACAGCGATATACTGGAATGTATGAGAGGTGCGCGAAAACACAGCGCTATAGGGGAATATATGAGAGGTGAGCAAAAACACGTTGATATAGTAGCAGGTATGAGAGATGAGCGAAAACTCAGGTATAAAGGGAAACTTATGAGAGGTGCGCAAAAACATGGCGATATAGTCAAAGCTATGAGAGATGGCAAAAAAATAACAGCGATATAGGGGAAGCTGTGGGAGGTGCCCCAAAACACAGCAATGTAATGGAAGCAATCAGAGGTGCGCGAGAACACAGCGATATAGAGGAAGGTATGAGAGGCACGCAAAAACACAGCGATATAGCGGAAGCTATGGGAGGTGCGCCAAAACACAGCAATATAGTGCAATCTATCAGAGGTGCGGGAAAACACAGAGATATAAAGGAAGCTATGAGGGGTGCGTGAAAACACAGCAATATAGGGGAAGCTATGGGAGGTGCACGAAAACACAGCGACTTAGGTGAAGGTATGAAAGGGAAACGGAAACACCATGATAGAGGGGAAGCTATGGGAGGTGTGCGAAAACACAGCGATATACTGGAATGTATGAGAGGTGCGCAAAAACACAGCGCTATAGGGGAATATATGAGAGGTGAGCAAAAACACGGTGATATAGTAGCAGGTATGAGAGATGAGCGAAAACTCAGGTATAAAGGGAAACTTATGAGAGGTGCGCAAAAACATGGCGATATAGTCAAAGCTATGAGAGATGGCAAAAAAATAACAGCGATATAGGGGAAGCTGTGGGAGGTGCCCCAAAACACAGCAATGTAATGGAAGCAATCAGAGGTGCGCGAGAACACAGCGATATAGAGGAAGGTATGAGAGGCACGCAAAAACACAGCGATATAGCGGAAGCTATGGGAGGTGCGCCAAAACACAGCAATATAGTGGAATCTATCAGAGGTGCGGGAAAACACAGAGATATAGAGGAAGCTATGAGGGGTGCGTGAAAACACAGCAATATAGGGGAAGCTATGGGAGGTGCACGAAAACACAGCGACTTAGGTGAAGGTATGAAAGGGAAACGGAAACACCATGATAGAGGGGAAGCTATGGGAGGTGTGCGAAAACACGGCGATATAGGGGAAGCTCTAAGAGGTGAGCCAAAACACAGCGATATAGGGGAAGGTATGAGAGTTGCGCAAAAGCACGTCGATGTAGGGGAAGGTATGAGATGTGTGCGAAAACAGAGCAATATAGGGGAAGTTATGAGAGGTCAGTGAAAAAACAGCAATATAAGGGAAGTTATGAGAGGTGAGCGAAAACACAGCTATATAGGGGAAGGCATGAGAGGTGCGAGAAAACACAGCGATATAGGGGAAGCGATGGGAGGTGCGTGAAAACATGGCAATACAGGGGAAGATATGAGAGGTGCGCAAAAACACAGTGATTTAGGGGAAGGTATGAGAGGCACGTGAAAACAGGGCGATATAGGCGAAGTTATGAGAGGTGTGCTAAAACACTGCGCTGTATGGGAAGCTATGGGAGGTGCGCGAAAGCACAGCGATATAGGGGAAGTGATGTGAGGTGCACGAGAGCACAGCGACATAGGGGAAGCTATAGAAGGTGTGCTAAAACACAGCAATATGGTGGAAGGCATGAGAGGTCTGCGAAAACATGGCGATATAGGGGAAAGTATGAGAGGTGCGCGAAAACACAGCAATGTAGGGGAATGTATGAGAGGTACGCGAAAACATGGCAATATAGAGGAAGGTATGACAGGTGAGAGAAAACGCAGCTCTATAGGGGAAGGTATGAGAGCTGCGAGAAAACCCGGCGATATAGTGGCAGCTATGAGAGGTGAGCAAAAACACAACAATACAGGGGAATGTATGAGAAGTGCGCGAAAACAGAGCGATATAGTGGAAGCTATGAAAGGTGCACGATAACACCGCGATGTAGGGGAAGATATGAGAGGTGACCGTAAACACAGTGATATAGGGGAAGCTACGGGAGGTGCGCAAAATCACAGCGATATAGGGGAAGGGATGAGAGGTGCGCGAAAACACAGCGATATAGGTGACGGTATATCAGGTGCGTGAAAACACAGTGATATAGGGGTAGATATGCGAGGTGATTGAAAACACAGTGATATAGGGGAAGATATGCGAGGTGTGTAAAACACAACGATGTAAGGCAAGGTATGAGAAGTGCGCGAAAACACAGCGATATAGAGGAAGCTATAGGAGGTGCGTGAAAACACGGCGATATAGGAGAAGGTATGAGAGATGAGCGAAAACTCAGGTATAAAGGGAAACTTATGAGAGGTGCGCAAAAACATGGTGATATAATCAAAGCTATGAGAGATGGGCAAAAAAACAGCGATATAGGGGAAGCTATGGGAGGTGCGCCAAAACACAGCAATGTAATGGAATCAATCAGAGGTGCACGAGAACCCAGCGATATAGAAGAACGTATGAGAGCCATGCAAAAACACAGCGATATAGCGGAAACTATGGGAGATATGCCAAAACAGAGCAATATAGGGTAAGCTATGAGAGGTGCGCGAAAACAGTGATATAGCGGAAGCTATGGGAGGTGCGCCAATGCACAGCGATATATGGGAAGTTATGGATGTTGCGCGGAAACACAGCAATATACGGGAAGGTATGGGATGTGCGTGGAAATGCAGTGATATAGTGGAAGATATGAGAGGTGCACGAAAACATGGCGAAATAGGGGAAGCTATGAGAGGTGAGCGAAAACATAATGATATTGGGGAAGCTATGGGAGGTGCCGGAAAACACAGTGATATAGAGGAAGCTATGAGAGGTGCGTGAAAACACAGCGATATTGGGAAATTTATGAGAGGTGCGCAAAAACACGGCGATATATGAGAAGCTATGGTAGGTGCGCGAAAACACAGCGATTTATGTGAAGGTATGAGAGGGAAGCGAAAACACAGCGATAGAGAGGAAGCTATGGGATATGCGTGAAAACACAGCGATATAGGGGAAGCTCTGTGAAGTGCGCGAAAACAGCGCGATATAGGGGAAGATATGAGAGGTGTGCGAAAACACAACAATACAGCAGAAGGTATGAGATGTGCACAGAAACACAGCAATATAGGGGAAGCTATGGGAGGCGCACAAAAACACAGCAATATTTGGGAAAGTATGGGACATGCGCGAGAACACAACGATATAGTTAGTGGTATGAGAGGTGCGTGAAAACATGGCGATGTAGGAGAATGTATGAGAGCTGCACGAAAACACGGTGATACAGGGGAAGTTATGAGAGGTGAGCGAAAACACAGCAATATAGGGAAAGTTAAGAGAGGTGGGTGAAAACATGGCGATATAAGAGAAGCTATGGGATGTGCGGGAAAACACAGCGATATAGAGGAAGCTATGAGAGGCGCGCGAAAACACAGCGATTTGGGGGAAAGTATGAGAGGTGTGCCAAAACAGTACAATGTAGGGGAAGCTATGGGATGTGCGAGAAAGCAGAGCGATACAGGGGAATTACTGAGAGGTGCACGAGATCACGTTGATATAGGCGAAGGTATGAGAGGTGTGCGAAAACACAATTATATATGGGAACCTATAGGAGGTGCGGGAAAACAGAGCGATATAGCGGAAGCTATTAGAGGTGCGTGAAAACACAATGATGTAGGCGTAGCTATGCGTGGTGTGCAAAAACACAGCGATACAGGGGAAGGTGTGAGAGGTGAGAAAAAAAGACAGCCATATTGGGGAAGGTATGGGAATTGCACAAAAACATAGCGATAGAGGGGAAGGTCTGGGAGGTGCGCAAAAACACGGCGATATAGGGGAAGGTATATGAGCTGAGCGAAACACAGCGATATAGGCAAAGTTATGAGAGGTGCGCTAAAACACTGCACTGTACGGGAAGCTATGGGAGGTGCGCGAAAGCACAGCGATATAGTGGAAGTGATGAGAGGTGCACGAGAGCACAGCGACATAGGGGAAGCTATGGAAGGTGTACTAAAACACAGCAATATAGGGGAAGGCATGAGAGGTCTGCGAAAACACGGCGATATAGGGGAAGGTATGACAGGTGAGAGAAAACGCAGCTCTATAGGGAAAGGTATGAGAGCTGCGCGAAAACCCGGCAATATAGTGGCAGCTATGAGAGGTGAGCAAAAACACAGCAATACTGGGGAATGTATGAGAAGTGCGCGAAAACAGAGCGATATAGTGGAAGCTATGAAAGGTGCACGATAACACCGCGACGTAGGGGACGATATGAGAGGTGACCGAAAACACAGTGATATAGGGGAAGCTACGGGAGGTGCGCAAAATAATAGCGATATAGGGGAAGGGATGAGAAGTGCATGAAAACACATCGATATAGGGGAAGTTATGGGAGGTTCCCGAAAACACAGCTATATTGGGGAAGGTATGGGAGGTGCGAGAAATCACAGCGATATAGGGGAAGGTATGAAAGGAGCGCGAAAACACAGTGATATGGGGAAGCTACGGGAGGTGCGCGAAAACACAGCGATATCGTTGATGTTAAGAGAGGTGCGCGAAAACACGGCGATGTAGGAGAATGTATGAGAGGTACGCGAAAACACAGCAATATAGAGGAAGTTATGAGAGGTGCACAAAAACACGGCGATATAGGGAAAGCTATGGGAGGTGTGCGAACACACAGTGATTGAGGGGAAGCTATGGAAGGTGTGCTAAAACACAGCAATATAGGGGAAGGCATGAGAGGTCTGCGAAAACATGGCGATATAGGGAAAAGTATGAGAGGTGCGCGAAAACACAGCGATGTAGGGGAATGTATGAGAGGTACGCGAAAACACGGCAATGTAGGGGAAGGTATGCGAGGTGCGCAAAAACACAGCGATGTAGGGGAACCTGTGGGATGTACCTGAAAACACAGCGATATTGGGGAAGCTACGAGAGGTGCGTGAAAACACAGCGATATAGTGGAAGGTATGAGAAGTGCGCGGAAACACAGAGTTATAGGGAAATCTATGAGAGGTGCGCGAAAACACAGTGATATGTGGGAAGCTATGGGAGGTGCACAAAAACAGAGGGATATAGGGGAAGGCATGAGAGGTGCGAGAAAACACAGCGATATAGGTGAAGCGATGGGAGGTGCGTGAAAACACGGCGATACAGGGGAAGGTATGAGAGGTGCACGAAAACACAGTGATTTAGGGGAAGGTATGAGAGGCACGTGAAAACAGGGCGATATAGGCGAAGTTATGAGAGGTGCGCTAAAACACTGCGCTGTACGGGAAGCTATGGGAGGTGCGCAAAAGCACAGCAATATACGGGAAGTTATGAGAGGTGCACAAAAACACGGTGATATAGGGGAAGCTATGGGAGGTGTGCGAACACACAGTGATATGGGGAAGCTATGGAAGGTGTGCTAAAACACAGCAATATAGGGGAAGGCATGAGAGGTCTGCGAAAACATGGCGATATAGGGAAAAGTATGAGAGGTGCGCGAAAACACAGCGATGTAGGGGAATGTATGAGAGGTACGCCGCGAAAACACGGCGATATAGGGGAAGGTATGAGAGCAGCACGAAAACCCGGCGATATAGTGGCAGCTATGAGAGGTGAGCAAAAACACAGCAATACAGGGGAATGTATGAGAAGTGTGCGAAAACAGAGTGATGTAGGGGAAGTTATGGGAGGTTCCCGAAAGAAAAGCTATAGAGGGGAAGGTATGGGAGGTGCGAGAAATCACAGCGATATAGGGGAAGGTATGAGAGGTGCGCGAAAACATAGTGATACAGGTGAAGCTACGGGAGGTGCACGAAAACACGTCGATTTACGTGAAGGAATGAGAAGTGTGTGAAAACATGTCGATATAAAGGAAGCGATGAGAGGTGCGCGAAAACGCAGTGATATAGTGGAAGCTACAGGATTTGCGCGAAAAACAGCGATATCGTTGAAGGTAAGAGAGGTGCGCGAAAACACGACAATGTAGGAGAATGTATGAGAGGTGCGTGAAAACACAGCAATATAGGGGAAGTTATGAGAGGTGAGCGAAAACACAGCTATATAGGGGAGTTATGAGAGGAGCGCGAATACACAGTGATTTAGGGGAAGCTATAAGAGGTGCGCAAAAACATGGCGATGTAGGGGAATGTATGAGAGGTGCGCAAAACACAGCGATATAGGGG
>NW_027278131.1:0-19202 GCF_030028105.1 Mobula birostris
TGTAACACTGACACACCCCACACCCCTCACTGTGACACCGACCACACCCCCTCACTTTATCACTGTCAGCCCCCCTCCCCGCGCTCCCCCACTCGGACGGACACCCACGGGAACGCTGGGCATCATGACGGACAGGTTGTTGGGCCGGACACTGAGCTGGACGCAGCGGCTGGAAACGGTGCTGAATCGTCGCGGCTCCTCGGCTCGGCCGCATTCCAACCGCTTGCTGCACCTGTGGGTGGGGGGGGGAATGGGAGTGTGGAAAAGAGGGGAGCGAGGGATGAGGGAGGTAGGAGAGTGGTGAGAGTGAGACGGGAGGGGTTGGGTGAAGAACAGTAAACATCAGTCGGAGTGAACACAGGGGGTGACGATCACACACACCGGGGGGCAGCGGGGTGGATCTGGCCTACGGGGACTCAGACACAGACAGACATCTACCCCACCCAGACGCCCGGAAACCACCCAGCCAGCAGAGGAGAGGAACAGGCACTGGCGGCAGGGAAGGTGCAGACAACCCTCCCGGACAGAGGAGTGTGGAGGGAGAGCAGATGGGGAGGCAAGGAGGGTGTGAACTTTGACGAGGTGGGAAACGGGAGAGAGAACGGAGAGAAAATTGAGGTGAGGGAGGGGGGTCAGAGATCGGGGTTAGCAAGGGAGTGGGGAGGGGAGAGAGGAGAGAGGGAGAGAGGGGGAGGGGGAAGAGGGGTGAGATGGGAAGAGAGGGGGAGATGGGGAGCAGAAGGGGTGAGAGAGAGGGGGAGAGGGAGTGAAGGGAGGAGATGGGAGAGGGACGGGAGAGGGATGGGAGAAGGGTAGGGGTGGGGGTAAAAGGGGAGAAGAGGGAGCAGAGATGAGGAGAAAGAAGAGGGAGCTGAGGGACGGGATGGGTGATGAGGGTGTGGTTGCTGTGAATGGTGGTGCTGTCTGGATATTTGTGCTGTGAGGGGAGTGGACTCAGGGGAGATCCCCCTCCCATCGGTCAATCCCTCCCCCAACCCAGATGAAGCCCACCCCCTACCTACACAGGGTGAGAGCCCCACGCCGGGGGAGGGACGTTGATAAGGGGTATTTGTTTTTGGGGAGGGACGTTGATAAGGGGTATTTGTTTTTGGGGGAGGGACATTGATAAGGGATGTTTGTTCTGGGGGAGGGACGTTGATAAGGATATTTGTTCCGGGGGAGGGACGTTGATAAGGGATATTTGTTCCGGGGGAGGGACGTTGATAAGGGATATTTGTTTCTGGGGAGGGACGTTGATAAGGGATATTTGTTTTTGGGGAGGGGACGTTGATAAGGGATATTTGTTCGGGGGAGGGACATTGATAAGGGGATGTTTGTTCTGGGGGAGGGACGTTTGATAAGGGATATTTGTTCCGGGGGAGGGACGTTGATAAGGGGATGTTTTGTTCTGGGGGAGGGATTGTCACACTGGGAGAGGGGGAGAAGAGGGAACGCCATGCCACAATCACCTTCCCAATCGCACTGACCTGTCCTCCCCGCAGGACTCTCGCCGAGCACAGACGAGACTCCCACCCCCCTCCACACCCTCGGCCCTGGGGTGGTGCTGGGTCGTGGGCCCAGCCCGCAGTGGGCTCGCAGATACACTCACCTGTTACTGAGGACACACCAGCCACAGTGGGGGGTCCCCCGAGCTGAGACACTTGGAGCACGTCTCGTGTTGCTGACAGCTCTCCACTGGCAGCCGGGATACTGTAACACCAGGCATTGGCCATTCAGCCCCATCGAGTCTGCTCTGCCATTCCACCACGGCTGATTCATTGTCCCTTTCAACCCTGTTCTCCTGCCCACCCCATAACCTTCGACTAATCAAGCCCCCAGTGCCTTGCCCTCCACAGCTGTCTGTGACAATGGATTCCACAGATTTGCCACTCTCTGGCTAAAGAAATTCCTCCTCATCTCCATTCTAAATGGACGTCTTTTATTCTGACAGTCCTAGACTCCCCACACCAAAGGGAACATCCTCTCCACATCCACTCTACCTGCACCTTTCAGCATTCAATAGGTTTCATTGCGATCTCCTCCTCATTCTTCCAAACTCCAGCAACAGGCCCCAAAACCATCAAACACTCCCCATACATTAACCCTCTCGTTCCTGGAATCTTTCATTCGCGAACCTCCACAGAACCATTTCCAATGTCAGCACATCCTTTCTAAGGGGCCCATGTGAGGCCTCAGCAGTGCTTTATAAAGTCTCAACATCACATCCTTACTTTTACAGTCTAGTCCTCTGAAAATGAATGCTAACATTTCATTTGCCTTCCTCACCACTGACTCAACCTGCAAGTTAACCTTTAGGGGATCCTGCACAAGGACTCCCAAGTCCCCTTACAACTTGGACATTTGAATTTTCTCCCATTTTGAGAGAGTCTCTGCCTTTATTTCTTCTACCAAAGTGCATGACCATACACTTCCCGACACTGTGTTTCCATCCACCTCTTCTTTGGCCATTCTTCTACCCCTATTTAAGTCTTTCTACAGTGTCCCTGTTTCTCAACACGACCTGCCTCTCCACCACCTTCATATCGTCTGCAAACTTGGCCATCAATTCTTTCATTCAGATCATTGACCTATAAAGTGCAAAGAATTGTCCGCCAATATCATCATTCAGAATGCCTCATTACTCTCCCCCCTCCACTCACTTCTTCTCCCTCCTCCCCCTTCTCCACCCTCCACCCACTCACCACTTTCCCCTCAATCCACACAACTCTCTCCCCGCCGTTCCCGATTTCTCTCCTCCCTCTTCTACAACCTCGATTGCCTCCACTCACACTGCCCCCTCTGTCTGCCTCCATTATCCCTTCCCAGCTCACCTCCCTCCACCCATCTTTGTATCTTTGGGGGGAGGAGACAGAGTGAGGGAATGTGGGAGAGATGAGGGGGTTGAGGGGTATCAGGGAGAGAGACGAGGGAATGGGGGACGGGGGATGCAGACGAGGGGACGGGAGGTACAGAGACGAGGGTATGGGGGTACAGAGACGATGGGTTGGGGAGAGGACGGGGTACAGAGACGAGGGGACTGGGGGACAGAGACGAGGGTACGGGGGTACAGAGACGAGGGTACGGGGGTATAGAGACGAGGGGACAGTGTCAGAGATGATGGGGATGGGTCAGTGGGTGGAGACGAGGGGACGGGGACGGAGACGATGGGTCAGAGGGTGGAGACGAGGGGACGGGGGTGGAGACGAGGGGACAGTGGGGATGGAGACGAGGGGACGGGGGACGGAGACGATGGGTCAGAGGGTGGAGACGAGGGGACGGGAGGTACAGAGACGGTACGTGGGGTACAGAGACAAGGGGATGGGGGTGGAGACAAGGGGACAGTGGGGGACAGAGACGAGGGGATGGGGATGGAGAGGATGGGTCAGAGGGTGGAGACGAGGGGACGGGGGGGACAGTAACAAGGGGACGGGGGAGAGAGACGAGGGGACGGGGAGAGAGACAAGGGGACGAGGGGACAGTAACGAGGGGACGGGGGACAGTAACGAGGGGACAGGGGGAGAGAGAGAGCGGACGGGGGGACAGTAACGAGGGGACGGGGGTAACGAGGGGACAGGGGTGGAGACGAGGGGACGGGGGGGACAGTAACGAGGGGACGGGGGTGGAGACGAGGGGACGGGGGGACAGTAACGAGGGGATGGGGGTGGAGACAAGGGGACGGGGTGACAGTAACAAGGGGGACGGGGAGAGAGACAAGCGGATGGGGGGACAGTAACGAGGGGACGGGGGTGGAGACGGGGGGACGGGGGAGAGAGACGAGGGGACGGGGGAGAGAGACGAGCGGACGGGGGGACAGTAACGAGGGGACGGGGTGGAGATGGGGGGACGGGGGAGAGAGACGAGGGGACGGGGGAGAGAGACGAGCGGACAGTGTCAGATGGGAACACAGACATGAAGTGGGTTGAAACCAGCACCAGTCCCCGTGATCACCTTGTGCTCGGTCAGCAGGTAGATGTACTTGAAATCGGGGCTGAAGACAATGTCGCGCAGGATGGGGGAGCCCTCCATCACGGGCACCACTTCGTACCGGAGGGCATTGTGAGGGGGCCGCGGAACGCCATCCACACGCAGCTGAGGGAGACAAACCACATTAACACGTCCCGCATTGGGGAACGCCTGTCCCGCAGTGTAAAACACAACTGGCGCCCTATTGCAGAGGAAACGCAAGCCTCTGTGTTGGAGAACATGGGGCGCGACCCATACTCCTAATCTCTCCCACCACCAACAGGAGACCCCAGTTTCCCCAGCCCCTCACTCCGTCATCTCTCCCCTTGCAAAGGGCTGTCCCAATCCCGCCTCCTTCACGCGCACACACTGCAGGATTCTCAGTGTAGAAGGCTATCGTAGATTGACAGGACACAGAGATGGGCTGAGAAGTGACAGACAGCGTTCAACCCAGAAAAGTGTGAAGTAGGGTTACTTCAGAAGGCAGGAACGTTGAGGAACTGAGGGATCTTGGGATCCACGTCTATCCATCACTCAAAGTTGCCGTCAAGTTGATAGAGTGGTTAAGAAGGCGAGTGGGGCGTCCGGCTTCATTAGTCAGAGGATTGAGTTCGAGAGCCAAGAGGTAACGTTGCAGCTCTATAAAACCCTGGTTGGATCACACTTGGAGTATTGTGTTCGTTCTGGTCACCTCACTAGAGGAAGGATGTGGAAGCTTCAGAGAGGGTGCAGAGCAGATTTACCAGGATGCTGCCTGGATTAGAGAGCGTGTCTTATCAGGAAAGGCTGAGCTTTTCTCTTTGGAGTGAAGGGGAGTGAGGGGTGACTTGATAGAGACGTACAAGTTTAAAAATTTTAAAAGATTTGCTTTATTGGTCACATGTGCAACAGAGAGGGGAGTCAGAGAGATGGGGAGGGGTGTAGGAGAGGGAGGGGGTTCACAGAGACAGGGAGGGGTGTAGGGGAGGGAGGAGGTAACAGACGGAGGGGTGTAGGGGAGGGAAGGAGTCACTGAGACAGGGGGTAACAGACAGGGAGGGGTGTAGGGGAGGGAGGGGGTAACAGACAGGGAGGGGTTTAGGAGAGGGGGTAATAGACAGGGAAGGGTGTAGGGGAGGGAAGGAGTCACTGAGATAGGAGGTGTAGGGGAGGGAGGGGGTAACAGACAGGGAGGGGTTTAGGAGAGGGGTAATAGACAGGGAGGGGTGTAGGGGAAGGAGAGGTCACAGAGGCGGGGGGGGGGGTAGGGAACCAGAATGAGGCTGAAACCAAACAAAATAATGAAAAGAGGGGAGAGATTATTTATTTAGTGAGATACAGCACAGAATCGTCCTTCCTGGCCACTGGAGCCAAGCTGCCCAGCAATCCACCGATTTAATCCTAGTCCAATCACAGGACAATTTACAATGACCAATTAACCTACCAACCAGTCTGTCTTTGGACTGTGGGAGGAAACTGGAGCACGTGGAGGAAACCCACGCGGTCACGGGGAGAACGTACAAACTCCTTACAGACAGCAGTGGGAATTAAACCCAGGTCACCTGTACCGTAAAACGTTACTCCAACCACTACGCTACCACCTCATGAAAATTAGAGAAATCGGTGTTCATGCCTTCGGCTTGGAGGCTGCACAGACAGTCTATGGTGTTATTCCATCTGCGTATAGACACAGGAACAGAATTGGGCCATTTGGCCCGTCAAGCCTGGCTAAAAGATGAAATTACGACACATCTGGATAGCAGTAACAGGATCAGTCCGAGTCAGCATGGATTTACGAAGGGGAAATCGTGCTTGACTAATCTTCTGGAATTTTTTGAGGATGTAACTATGAAAATGGACAAGGGAGAGCCAGTGGATGTAGTGTACGTGGACTTACAGAAAGCCTTTGATAAAGTCCCACATAGGAGATTAGTGGGCAAAATTAGGGCACATGCTATTGGGGGCAGAGTACTGACATGGATTGAAAATTGGCTGGCTGACAGAAAACAAAAGGTAGCGATTAACGGGTCCCTTTCGGAATGGCAGGTGGTGACCAGTGGGGTACCGCAGGGTTCAGTGCTGGGACTGCAGCTGTTTACAATATATATTAATGATTTAGATGAGGGAATTAAAAGTAACATTAGCAAATTTGCCAATGACACAAAGCTGGGTGGCAGTGTGAAATGTGAGGAGGATGTTATGAGAATGCAGGGTGACTTGGACAGGCTGGGTGAGTGGGCAGATGCATGGCAGATGCAGTTTAATGTGGATAAATGTGAGGTTATCCACCTTGGTGGTAAGAACGGGAAGGCAGATTATTATCTAAATGGAGTCAAGTTAGGAAAAGGGGAAGCACAACGAGATCTAGGTGTTCTTGTACATCAGTCACTGAAAGCAAGCATGCAAGTACAGCAGGCAGTGAAGAAACCTAATGGCATGCTGGCCTTCATAACAAGGGGAATTGAGTATAAGAGCAAAGAGGTTCTTCTGCAGCTGTACTAGACCCTGGTGAGACCACACCTGGAGTACTGTGTGCAGTTTTGGTCTCCAAATTTGAGGAAGGACATTCTTGCTATTGAGGGAGTGCAGCGTAGATTCACAAGGTTAACTCCCGGGATGGTGGGACTGTCATATGTTGAAAGATTGGAGCGACTGGGCTTGTATACTCTGGAATTTAGAAGGCTGAGAGGGGATCTTATTGAAACATATAAGATTATTAAGGGATTGGACACGCTGGAGGCAGGAAGCATGTTCTCGCTGATGGGTGAGTCCAGAACCAGAGGCCACAGTTTAAGAATAAGGGGTAGACCATTTAGAACGGAGTTGAGGAAAAACTTTTTCACCCAGGGAGTGGTGGATATATGGAATGCTCTGCCCCAGAAGGCTGTGGAGGCCAAGTCTCTGGATGCTTTCAAGAAAGAGATGGATAGAGCTCTTAAAGATAGCGGAATCAAAGCTTATGGGGATAAGGCAGGAACTGGATACTGATTGTGGATGATCAGCCATGATCACAGTGAATGGCGGTGCTGGCTTGAAAGGCCAATTGGCCTACCCCGCCACCTATTGCCTATTGATTTATTTTCCCTCCCAACCCCATCGGAGGAGTAGGAGGTGTTGCTCCTCCAACCTGCGGCTGGCCTCACGGTGTGACGGTGGAGGCCGAGGGCAGATGTGGGAACAGGAAATGTGTCGTCACGTCAGTCCGCCTGTTGTACAGTTCACACGTCTGACTGTGACTACCACCCGCGTTAAGGTTGGGATGCTAAACTGATACTTCCTCTGTATAGAAGTTTTTTAAATCATGGATTAAATTCTGTTTTTGCCAAAAGTCGAGACTGCATGGCTGGTTAACCCCTTCAGCCCCAGACTGGTCGGTGGGGAGGGGGGGTGGAATTCCCTCGGATGGCTCTGGCTGTTCACCCACTGGGGTGGACCCGGTGATCAGATTCTGGCAGGGCTGGTGGGGGGGAGGCAGTGGGAGAGAGAGAGAAGCTCCCTCCGGCCTCTCCACACACCCCCACCCCACCCCACCCCACCCCACCTGAAGCAGGACACATTGGCAGTGAGAACGCTGGAGCTGGGCCACGCTCCCAGCTCGGAATTCCAGAGGGCCCATATCATTCCTGGCCGCTAGCCCTCCTCTCCCCCTCCGAAATACCAGCCCAGTGCAGGCAGGGATTCACACGGGGAGGGAAGAGGGGAGGTGGATGGAGACAGGGGAGGGAGGGAAGGGAGGTGGTGTAGGAAATGTCCGTACAAGTGACAGGATCCCTCCATCAGCCCCGGACAGCCAGGCCGCTCTCTGCCAGTGGGAACGCACGATGCTCTTTCTTTACCCAGTTCCAGGGCTCCCTGAGCTACTCCGACAAGTTCCGGGCCAAGGGCCAAGGACAGCAACGCATCCCCCAGCCCACATGGACACAGGGGCTGTGGTGGGGAAGAGGTTAATGCTCAGGCAGTCAGTAAACACCATGGCCTAGAGGCCTGGCTCGCCTCCAGATAACCGTGATGGCAATTTAATTCCCCTGAATGCATTCTGCTCTGGTCAGCGTCGGGACCGCAGCCAACACCATCACAGGAAAAGCTGCCCTGCCACAGAACCATTCACACCATTTCCTCAGTACACTGGAGAGCAGCCAGCTCTGACAGAGAGAGAGAGAGAGAGAGAGAGGGAGAGAGAGAGAGCGAGAGAGGGGGAGAGGGAGAGGGAGAGAGAGAGAGAGGGGAGAGAGAGAGAGAGGGGAGAGAGAGAGGGGGGAGAGAGAGAGGGGGGAGAGAGAGAGGGGGAGAGAGAGAGGGGGAGAGAGAGGGGGGAGAGAGAGGGGGGAGAGAGAGGGGAAGAGAGAAGAGGGGGAGAGAAGAGGGGGAGAGAAGAGGGGGAGAGAAGAGTGGGGGAGAGGGAGAGAGAGGAGGGAGAGAGGGAGGGGTGCAGAGAGGAGTCAGAGGGGGTTCAGAAGGGTGGCTGAGAGAGTGGGGTCAGAGAGATGGGGTTCAACGGGGGGTCAGAAGGCAGGGCAGAGTGTGGTGTCAGAGGGGAGGTGAGGGGTGGTCAGAGAAAGTGGGGGAAGTTAGAGGGGTCAGGGAACGAGAGGGACAGAGAGAGACCACCAGCTCCAGTAGGCTGTGGGACCCCTCCCTTCTGTGCTCTCCCCCTCCCCCTCGCCCTCCCTGGGAGCCTCCTGCAAAGACTCACCTTCTTCAGGTAGCCCGCCCGGGTGCCAACAAACACCACCGTGTGCTCCTCATAGACGTAGGTGGCCACTGCAGTCATCTCGTCCTCCTTGTCCTGGTACAGGGGGATTCCCTCCAGGATCTTCGTGCCTCCCAGTGGCTGGTTAAAATCCTGCCCGCAGAAATCGTCCTCGATCTGGAGAGGCTGGGGGTGGGTCGGTGGTTTGGGGGGGTGGAGGGGAGTGACAGAGATTCAGTGCAGAACACACCTCTACAGGCCAAATCCCACCCTCCCCAACCCACACGATGTGTGAGGGGGGGATAGAGTGTCACAGGACCCTTACGGAGAGATGGGGGAGGCCACGTCCACACCTCCCTGAAGGTCTATGACTCACTTGCCTTCATCGGTCGGTTCATTGTAGCAGTGTAAAACTCTGGTGAGGCCGCACTTGGAGTATTGCGTGTGTGGGTCTGGGTGCCTCATTTCAGGAAGAATGTGGAGGCTTTGGAGAGGGTGCAGACGAGGTTCACCAGGATGTTTGCCTGGATTGGAGAGTGTGAGCCACAAGGAGAGGCTGGACAAACCTGGGTTGTTTTCTCTGGAGCGACGAGGGTGAGGCCTTTGAAAGCTCTCAAATGTCAAAAGCCTCGATAGAGTGAATGTGGAGAGGATGTTTCCTATAGTGGGGGAGTCCAGGACCAGAGGGCACAGATAGAGTGGATGTGGAGAGGGTGTTTCCTATAGTGGGGGAGTCTAGGACCAGAGGGCACAGATACAGTGGATGTGGAGAGGATGTTTCCTATAGTGGGGGATGTTTCCTATAGTGGGGGAGTCTAGGACCAGAGGGCACAGATAGAGTGGATGTGGAGAGGATGTTTCCTATAGTGGGGGAGTCTAGGACCAGAGGGCACAGATAGAGTGGATGTGGAGAGGGTGTTTCCTATAGTGGGGGAGTCTAGGACCAGAGGGCACAGATAGAATGGATGTGGAGAGGGTGTTTCCCATAGTGGGGATATCTAGGTCTAGAGGGCACAGGAAGAGTGGATGTGGAGAGGACGTTTCCTGTTGTGGGGGTGTCTAGGACCAGAAGGCACAGATAGAGTGGATGTGGAGGGGACATTTCCCATGGTGGGGGAGTCTAGGACCAGAGGGCACAGCCTCAGGATAGGGGGAAGTCCATTTAGAACAGAAATGTGGGGGAATTTCTTTAACCAAGGAATGGAGAATCTGTGAAATTCATTGCCACAGGTGGCCGTGGAGGCCAAGTCATTGGGTATATTTAAGGGAGAATTGGAAAGGCTCTTGATTAGTCAGGGCATGAAGTTACGGGGAGAAGGCAGGAGATTGGGACTGAGAGAGAAATGCATCGGCCATGAGGAAATGACGGAGCAGACTCGATGGGCCAAGTGGCCTGATTCTGCTCCTATATCTTGTGGTGAGGGGAGCGCCGACAGAGGTTTATAAGCTAGACAGAGAGGACAGTTCTGCCCAAGGTCCTTGCTCCTCTCTGCGCCTTGTGGCACATTGGGCAGCTACCTTAGCACCTCTCTGTTCTTTACCAGGCCGAGTTGCTAGCTTGACACGCAACCCTGCACGGAACTGGGCGGATTCAAACCCGGAACCACTCAGCTCCAAGTCCGGTGCCGATGCCACTACATCACCAGACAGCTTAACACTGGACAGAGATTGTGCACTTAAGGTGAGAAGGGGAAAGTTCAAAGGAGATTCTTTAATGCACAGGGAGTGGTACAATTGGGTTCGAGCGTTAGGAAGTTATGTTGCATCTTTATAACACTCTGGTTAGGCCGCGTCTGAAGTATTGCACACAGTCCTGGTCGGCCCGCTATAGAAGGGATGTTGAGGCCTCGGAGAGGGTGCAGAAGAGGTTGGCCTGGACCAGAGAGCAGATTCAGGGTCAGGGAGCATGGAAACAAGTCCAACTGGTCTATACCAACCAAGATTATCACCTAAAGGCTGTTGCCAGGGCTTGAGGACCTGAGTTACAGAAAAGTTAGACAGGTTTGGACTTTATTTTCTGGAGTGTAGGAGAATGAGGGGAGATTTGATAGGGGTATACAAAATTATAGGGGTAGATGTAGGGTAATTGAATCAGGCTTGAAGCACATTGGCCTTCTCAAATCAGAGTACTGAGTTCAGCAGATGGGATGTTACGTTGCAGGTGTGTAAGACATTGGTGGGGCCTGAGTTGGAGTATTGTGTACAGTTTTTATCACCCTACCTACACACACAAAATGCTGGTGGAACGCAGCAGGCCAGGCAGCATCCATAGGAAGAAGCACAGTCGACGTTTCAGGCCGAGAACCTGAAACCCCGAGACCTGGCCTGAAACGTCGACTAACTTGGGGCCTAATTTGGAGTATTGTGTACATTTTGATCACCTATCTACAGGGAAGAGGTCAGTAAAGTTGAAAGAGTACAGAGAAAACTTACAAGGACTGGAGGAGCTGAGTTACAAGGAAAGTTTGACAGGTTAGGACTTTATTCGCTGGAGTGCAGGAGAATGAGGGGAGATTTGACAGAGGTATACAAAATTGTGACGGCTACAGTGACCCTTTTCCACCGAGGTTTGGTGAGACTAGAACTAGAGGTCATAGGTCAAGGGTGAAAAGTTTCAGGGGAACATGGGGAAAAACTTCTTCACTCAGAGGGTGGAGAGTTCGGGTTCGATGTTGAAGACAGGTACGTGGATGGGAGGGGTGTGGAGGGCTATCATCCAGGTGAGAGTAGGCAGACGATGGACCGAAGGGCTTGCTCCTGCTCTCTACTGCTCCGTGACTCTGAGCTAGTGCCGTCTGCCCGCGTGTGCCCCATGTCCCTCGGGAGCTTTCCTATCCACATTCCTGTCCAAGCGTTGTTAACGTACCTGCCTCAACCACGTCCTCTGACAGCTCGTTCCATAGTCCCACCACCCCCCAGGTGGAGAAAATTCACCCTGACCGCACGGGGCCATTACTGCCCGGGGCATGGCAGTTCAGAGTTCATTTCCAGTGTCTCCTGTGAGCAAGTTTACAGCTGAGCTTTCTCTGGGTGCTCTGGTGTCCTCTCACAGCACGAAGACACCCCGGTTAGTAGGTTACTCGGGTGATTAGGCTGGGATTAAATCGGGGAAAAGCTGGGCAGTGCGGTTCGAAGGGCCAGCGGGGCTTCTTCCACACTGTATTGCTAAACAAAATAGATTTAAGTTTCTCCCCCCACCCTCGCCAGGCCGCAATTAAATCTCTCCCCTCTCACCTTACACCTGTATCCCGGGGAAAATGACTGACCCTGCCCCTCCTGATCGTGCAAAGTTCTATGAAAGCACCCCTCAGCCTCCTCCGCTCCAAGCAGTCGCGTCAGGGACTCCCTCACCCCTCCCTTTCGCTCAGACCCTCAAGTCCAGGCGACATGGTAGCGCAGTGGTTCGCGCAACACGGCACATTACAGGCGACCCGGGTTCAATTCCCGCCGCTGCCCATAAGGAGTTTGTACGCTCTCCCCATGACCGCGGGGGGTGTCCTCCCAGAGTCAGAAGATGTTCCGGTTGGTAGGTTAATTGGTCATTGTAAATTGTCCCGTGGTTAGGCCGGGATTTAATCGGGGGATTGCTGGGCGTTCCAGCTTGAAGGAAAGACCTATTCCGCGATGCTTGTCAATAAATAAGCATCCTCCTAAATCGAGCTAGCAGAGGTTGAATGAACACAGCAGACTGGGATTCAGTGGGAGGTGGTGGGTTTTTGGGCAGTGGGTCAAAGGCCAAGTCTCACAAGGAATTCTGCAGATGCTGGAAATCCAAAGCAACACGCACACAATGCTGGAGGAGCTCAGCGGGTCAGGCAACATCCGTGGAGGGGAGAAAGGGCCTCGGTATGAAATAGCAGCCGTTTATTCCCCTCCGTAGATGCTGCCTGGCCTGCTGAGTTCCTCCAATGCCCTGCGAAGTTGCACAGACCGGGGATCCTTTCCCTGAAGCGGCAGAAGCTGAGGAGACACCTAACTGGAGATTTTTTGATTGACAGAGGTATAGACAAGGTAGACAGAGTCTTATCTCCAGGGTACAAGTGTCTAACACCAGAGGGAAATGCGCTTAGGGTGAGATTCTTGCATTTAAGGCAAGTTCAAAAATGACGTGTGGGACAAGATGGTACAGGTGTGTGGGTCAAACTGGTACGGGTGGGTGGTACAAGATGGTACAGATGGGTGGGACAAGGTGATAAAGGTGTGTGGGACAAGATGGTACAGGTGTGTGGGTCAAACTGGTACAGGTGGGTGGTACAAGATGGTACAGGTGGGTGGGACAAGATGGTACAGGTGGGTGGGACAAGATGGTACAGGTGTGTGGTACAAAGTGGTACAGGTGTGTGGTGTAAGGTGGTACAGGTGGGTGGGACGAGGTGGTACAGGTGGGTGGGACAAAGTGGTACAGGTGGGTAGTACAAGATGGTACAGGTGTGTGGTACAAGGTGGTACAGGTGAGTGGGACAAGATGGAACAGGTGGGTGGGACAAGCTGGTACGGGGTGTGGGATAAGATGGTACAGGTGGGTGGGACAAGCTGGTACGGGGTGTGGGATAAGATGGTACAGGTGGGTGGGACAAGCTGGTACGGGGTGTGGGATAAGATGGTACAGGTGTGTGGTACAAGATGGTACAGGTGGCTGGGACGAGGTGGTACGGGGTGTGGGATAAGATGGTACAGGTGGGTGGGACAAGGTGGTACAGGTGTGTGGTGCAAAGTGGTACAGGTGGGTGGGATAAGATGGTACAGGTGGGTGGGACGAGGTGGTACAGGTGGGTGGGACAAGGTGGTACAGGTGGGTGGGATGAGGTGGTACAGGTGTGTGGTGTAAGGTGGTACAGGTGGGTGGGACAAGGTGGTACAGGTGTGTGGTGTAAGGTGGTACAGGTGGGTGGGACGAGGTGGTACAGGTGTGTGGTGTAAGGTGGTACAAGTAGGTGCCAGGAACGTGCTGGCAAGCGTGGTGGTGGAGGGAGACGTGATAGAGGCATCTGAGAGGCTCATGGGTGTGCAGAGAGTGAAGGGATAGGTGCACTGTGAGGGCAGAGGGGTTCAGTTAATTCGGACAGCAGACACGATGGGCTGAAGGGCCTGTCCTGCAGCTCAGGAGCAACACGGGGCAGGGGGCTCGGACCACTCACCTCACCCTGCTGGTGATGGGGTGGGATCCGTGCCCTCCCTCACGTCTCCACTCCCATCCCCCCTCCCGGGATCCCGGGCCGCCCGCTAAGCGGGAGGAGGCATGGCTTGAGGAAGGTGGGGTCAGTCTACCCTCGCCCGACCCAGCAGCAGGGGGAGATTCACAGGGAGCCTGCAGTGGGGAGACATTTCACAGTCGGATTGTTCCAGCGGGTAGACACTGGTCAGTGAGGAGCCCCTACACCCCTCCCCATCTCTGTGACCACCTCTGGACCCCACACCCCAACCCGTCTCCGTGATACCCTCTCCCTCTCCTACACCCCTCCCTGTCTCTGTGACGCCCCTCCCTCCCATCTCCGTGACCACCTCCGGACCCCACCCCCCAACCCGTCTCCGTGATACCCTCTCCCTCCCCTACACCCCTCCCTGTCTCTGTGACGCCCCTCCCTCCCATCTCCGTGACCACCTCCGGACCCCACCCCCCAACCCGTCTCCGTGATACCCTCTCCCTCCCCTACACCCCTCCCTGTCTCTGTGACCCCCCCTTCCCCTATACTCCCTATTCCAGTAAAAAAAAACCCTCCTATACACCCCTCCCCATCTCTGTGACCCCATCTCCCCGTCTCTGGAACTACCCTCTCCTCTCCTATATCCCTCCTCCTCACCACTCCCTGTCTACGTAATCCCCTCTTCCCCTATACCCCCTATTCCTACAAAAACCCCCTCCCCTACACCCCTCCCCATCTCTGTGACCACCTCCGGTCTCCACACCCCAACCCGTCATACCCTCTCCCTCCCCTACACCCCTCCTTGTCTCTGTGAACCCCCCTTCCCCTATACACCCTAGTCCTATAAAAACCCCCTCCTATACACCCCTCCCCATCTCTGTGACTACTCTCTCCTCTCCTATACCCCTCCTCACCACTCCCTGTCTATGTAATCCCCTCTCCCCTACACCCCTCCCTGTCTCTGTGATCCCTCCTCCCCTCTCTCTGTAGCCACCCCCCCCACATCCAGATGGGGCTGCCTGTTTGAAGGGATCGGAAGGAGGGGAGAGACATTGACAGAGACACAGACAAGGCTGTCTCTGTGGGGGTTCAGCCAGGGTGGGGGAGGTCGGCGTCATCACACCCTCAGGAGGACACCCTCCTCCCTGTAACCATGGAATCCGCACTCCATCACCTGCTTCCACCGATTGCATTGTAAACAAGTTCACAGGGGCTCCCGGCGGGATCCGTCATCCCCACGGGGAGCGAGAGCAGGGAAAAGAGAGAAGAGAGAGGGAGGGAGGGAGGGAGAGAGAGAGAGAGGGGGGGAATGCAGAAAGGATATAAACAAGAGAGGGGGAGAGAGGGGGATGGAAGAGGGGGTGAGGTAGAGAGGGGTAGCGGGGGAGAGAGTGGGGGGCGGGAGAGAGTGGAGGGAGGGGGAGAGAGTGGGGTGGAGGGAGAGGGGGGAGGGACGAGAGAGAGAAGGGAAGAGCAAGCGAGGGGCAGATTGAGGGAGACACTTACCGAGTTGATACACACCAAGTCCTTGTTGAGGAGCCAGGGTAGGGAGAGTTTCCCCTCGCCCCGGTAGCAGGATCGGATCCTGTCCCGGATGCGGTCCCGGATGGAGGCGAGTGTGAAGAGACAGAGCACCGAGTCGGCTGCCGGCTCAGATCTCCTCTTCTGGCCCCGGGAGAAGGTGGCCAGGAGGACCCTCTCCCCCGGCCCCAAGCCCAGCGAGCGGGCGAGGCGGGGCCCCGGGACGGAGACCCTGGCGGCCTGGACCAGCCGGTACTCCACGCCACCCCTCGAGCACCCGATGGGGAACTCCACGTACGAGTAGAACCTGGGGTCCTCGGAGCAGAGGCGGACGATCTTGGAGGCGTAGACGGGCTCAGCCGCAGGCTCGGGGGCGGTCAGGCGGGTGTCGAGCTGCTGGGCCACGAAGTAGACGAACGGCGGCGCGGCGAAGGCGTGGACGTAGTAGATGTCGAAGGCGGGGAAGCGGGAGAGGGTGTCGGAGGGGATCCGCAGCTGGGACGAGACAAACTCATCCTGGTAGACCAGGGCCAGCATCTGGGTGTCCTCGTCCTGGGCCGTCAGCCGGCGGCTGGACAGGGTCGGGAAGTACTCGGACTTGCCGGCCACCGAGGTGCCGACGAAGAGGCGGCTCTCGCCCGGGCCCAGCCCCTCCACCAGCACCCCGGCCGTCTCGGCCGCGCGCCGGACGCCGGACAGGTAGTGCTCCTTACGGTGGTGCGGTTCGGCGAGCTTGAACAGGTCGCGAAGGCGCAAGAGCTGGCAGACGCCCTGCCAGGCGCTGCCGCAGGCCAGCAGCCGCCCCCCGGCGCCGTCCACCAGCAGGAGCTTGTTGACATTGGGCAGGGGCCGCAGCCCCTGCGAGCAGGGCCTGACGCTGGGGGGCGGGTAGCACCGCGGGTTGTCCTCCACCGGCCCCGTCAGGTGGCGCCGCAGCACGCTCAGGTTGGCCGACAGCTGGAAGATGTTGTCCACCCCGCCCAGGTAGAGCAGGCCTGTCTGGGGGTCCACCGCCAGGTGAGCCAGACGGGTGCCCGGCGCCGCGAAGCTGAGGGGCGGCGGCTGGCGGGGGGCGCCGAAGCCGGCGGGGGGCGAGGCCCACAGTAGCAGCAGAGCGGTCCACGCGGCAGCGGCCATCGTCCACCCTGGCGCAACGAGCTGTCTCCCGGCGCTGCTCCCGTCACGCCTGAGCGCACGGCCTCCCCTCCCCGCTCACTCCGCGGGGCCGCGGTCACTCATTCCTGTAACGACAGAGGGACAGCGGGTCACACACACACGGGGGCAGCGGAGACGGGCGCACGGTGTCCGTCACTCAGCGTGAAAATGGGCTAATTTCGGCCCCAAGCGCCACGCCTAACCCGGGAGAGCAGCTCGTATCGCGGCGCCTTACACCACCAGTGATCAGGGGTCAATCCCCGCTGCTGGTCTGCGAGGAGTTTCTACGTCCTCCCCGTTTCCACGTGGGGTTTCCTCCGCGTGCTCCGGTTTCCTCCCACAGGCCAAAGCCGTTCCGGTTCGGGTCAGTAAGTAGTGGACGTGCAGCCTTGCCTCTGAAAGCGTGACGAGTGCAATCCTCACTGATTTGATTTGACCGTAACGACACACTTCACTGTGCGCCTCCAGAAATAAGACCTTCCTCTCTACATACCCGTCCGAATGGCTTTCAAACACTGTTCATCCTCCTGCCTCTGGCAGCTCGTTCTTACACCCACCTCCCCCCGGGTCAAAAAGTTGCCCCTTGAGTCCCTATTAGATCTCTCCCATCGCGATACAACTGTGCCGACTGGTTCACGATTCCCCAGCTCTGGGGGGAAAGCACAATCACTCTCTCCATGCCCCTCATGGTTTTAGACAAGGTTACCCCTCAGTCCCCTACGCTCCAAAGAATAAACTCTGACTACTCCCACGAAACACCCTCCTCAACCGCCTCTTCACTCCTCCCAGTTTAATGATGCCTTTCCAACAGCAGGGTGCCAAACTTCGGTAGATGTGCAGTGGAGAGGTACTGACTGGCTGCCTCACGGCCTGGTATGGAAACACCCCAATGCCCTTGAATGGAAAATCCGTCAAAAAATTGGTGGATATGACCGTCCAACACCAGTAAAGCCCTCCCCAACGCTGACCATTTCCACACGAAATGCTGCCCCATCCAGGGCATGCTCTCTTCTCGCCGCTGCCAGCAGGAAGAAGATACAAGCACGTTCGGACTCTCACCACCAGGTTCAGGAACAGTGATTACCCTCAACCACCAGACTCCTGAACCAGAGGGGATAACTTCACTCGCCCCATCACTGAAATATTCCCACAACCTATGGACTCACTCTCAAAGACTCTTCACCTCATGTTCTTGATATTTATTGCTTATTTATTTATTTATTATTATTCTCTGTTGTATTTTGCAGAGTTTGTCATCTTTTGCACGCAGGTTGTCCGCCTTGTCGCTGCAGTCTTTCATTGATTTACTGAGTACTCCTGCAGGAAACGGAATCTCAGGTTAACATAATGGTAATGGTGATAATGAATTTACTCTGAAAACCGCTCACAATAACCCAAGTGCGGCCTTACAGCACCTGCGTCTCATCGCCTTCACCACTGCGATACCTCGAACAGGGAGCTGTGCACCTGTATCCCGAGGTCCGTCTGTTAGAACAGGAACAGGCCATTCGGCCCACACTCATTAAACTCACCCTGAAGGTCCACCTTCCTCTGTTCCCAGCACATCCATGTGCCTGTACACGAGCCTCTTAACCACCTCTATCGTATCTGCCTGCACCACCATCCCTCGCAGCGTGTTCCACACACACACACATCACTCTGAGTAAGATAAAAATGCCCTGCCTCAAAGTTCAAGGCAAATGTTATTTATAAAGTACATATATGTCACCACAGACAACCCTGAGATTCAATTTCCTGTGGGTACACTCAGGAAATCTATAGACTGGTAACTATGACAGGATCAATGAAAGATCAACCCAAGTGCAGAAGACAACAAACTACAAATGCAAATATAAGTAAATAGCAATAAATAACGAGAACATGAGATTACAAGATAAAGAGACCTTAAAGTGAGACCATTGGTTGCGGGAACATCTCGATAGAGGAGTGTAGTTATTCTCTTTTGTCCAGGAGCCCAATGGTTGAGGGGTGGGAACTGTTCTTGAACCTGGTGGTGCGAGTCCTGAGGCTCCTGTACCTTCTACCTGCTGGCAGCGGTGAGAAGAGAGCCTGGCCTGGGTGGTGAGGAGCTTGGACGATGGATACTGATCTTCCACAGCAATGTTTCATGTAGATGTGCTCAGTGGTGGGGAGAGTTTTACCTGCGATGAATGGGGCTGAATCCACTACCCTTTGTAGGGTTTTTCGTTCAAAGGGGTTTCCATACCAGACCCCGATGTCGCAGTCAATACACCGTAAACACACCTCCTTTCATAGTCAGCATCTCAGCCCTGGGAAACAGATACTGTCGGTCTACTCTATCTGCCTCTAATAATCTTTTAAACCTCTGTCAGATCTCCCCTCAGCCTCCGACTCTCCGGAGTAAAAACCCACGTTAGTCCAATCTCTCCTGGTACCGCACTCTCTCTAAACCAGGCAGCATCCTGGTAAACCTCATGGTCAGTATCACCATGTGCCATATCGCATGACATCATCATTATGCGCAATGTCGTATGATGGGCGATCGTGATCTCATAACCATGATTGTTCTTGGCAAGTTTTTCTACTGAAGGGGTTTGCCGTTGCCTTCTTCTGGGCAGTGCCCGTCACAACCCCAGCCATTATCAATACTTCAGAGATTGTCTGCCTGGCGTCAGTGGTCGCATTACCAGGACTTTTGATCTGCACCGGCTGCTCAGACAACCATCCACCTCCTGCCCCCATGACTTCACGTGACCCTGATCAAGATG